>NC_140634.1:39756715-39871715 GCF_057382275.1 Copadichromis virginalis
AGATTTCAGGGGGAAATACTGATCTCACCTCAGACGGGGTACATTCCTGACGTGAAGCACGTTAAAAAAAGAGAGAAGATCTGTTTTATTGTACAACTGTTATCAGTCAGCAAATGTAAAAGTCATAGGAAGACTGAGGTCAGATAGATTTTAGTGATTTCCAGCTACTACACAGCAGGAATTAACATAATTCACAGCGTTAACAGTAAAACTATCTCAGGCCTCTATTTTAAGGTCTGAATGTTTAAGTAGGGGACGAGGAAGAGGGGGCGGGGTTTGAATGCGAAGCCGTGCCACAGCTTCCCCAATTTCTTCTGCAATTTTGGGTTGTTGCATCAAAGTTTCATCTTCCTTATTCTCCTCTCCTCCCTCTGCTCTCTAAAGGTCTGAGGGGCGAGACGATGGCAGTGAACATATTATAGCGGTGCTAGGACACAAACTATCTACTGAAATGTGCGCCGTTAGTTCCTCTGTGCAGTCACAGCTGTGACCACAGGGAGGTGAGATAAAAATGGATTGCTAGCGATGCGTGTGCATGCCTGTGCATGTGCTACACCCAGATAGATGCATGCAGCTTCTTCTCTACTCTTTGCACCCTGCACCTACACTTTGTGGGTTAAGGGTTTCAGATGATGCTTTTTTTTTTAATTTGGGCTTTTGAACATCTTCCTGTTGTTTTGAAGACTTTATTATTTTTAGATGGTTGACAAAGATTCCAGCCACAATGGAAACAACACAATGGAAGCAAGCAAACTAATAAAAATATATCTATTGGCAGTCTTGGTTTCTTTTCATAAAGATACAAGTTTTCAGGAAACCTGATTAAATAGATTTATTTTTTGTTTCACCGTCAGATTCTGAGCAAGTACAAATAAGAAAAGCAGTTGAGTTGAGGGAAGAAGATTGACTCTGTCTTTATTACAAAAGGTCTAAACTTATTATAAAACACTTGCGGTAAACTTGGCGTGCTGTGCTATTTGCATTGATAGGTGTGCTCTTAAAAGCATCTAACGCTAAAAGCTGCGCACCATGTAGGTGGTTACTACAGCCCAGAGCTCTGGATATCCGGCTTTGGACTTAAAATACACACTGACACCATTTCACGTTAGCATGAGCCATTAGAGCACAACAAGACCTGCTCACACATCAACACGTGAACTTAGAAACTTGTACTCTCAGTTCTCATCAGTGTTTCACCGGATCCAAAAGAAACAAACGTCCTTTGTTTCTTTTCACATATTTTCCCACGTAAGACACTGAAATGGAGACACGCTTGTTTGAAGGACTGTGCTGAACGATCGCTGTCAGAACCTCTTTTTACACTTCCCCTTTCTCCTTCCTGTCTCGGCTCTCTGCTGCGCTCTGTGCGCACTGTAGCACTACGACATTTATTTATGCAAACACCGAGTACTTCCACTTGTAACGATACGTTCACTTTCAAGAAAAGTATTTTGCATTTCGTCTAGTTTTCGAATCTCTACAGTAAATTGGTAGCAGGCTTAGTGTTTTGTCACTCGAGCCTCCACAGTTTCACAGCACGCTGGTTTTCTGTGGTGAAGCAACAGAAAACCACTGGAGGGCAGTGTGGCTACACGTTGCGGCACAGCCGTTCCCTTTCACACATATCTCTCTTCTGACTTGTTTTTGGGAATAGCCAAGTGGCTGAATGCATTTTATACACACACAAACATGTGTACGCACACATACACACCCGCTCAGTGTTGCGATTTGGACTCCTTTTGGTTCCTCTCTGCCGATGACTGACAGGTTCTTAACGAGAGCAGCCTAGAGCGTTTGCCCTCCAGGCCTGTACATCAACTATCAACATACAACACACGCACACACACTCCCATATTTATACTCGCACACACACACCCACAAACACATCTACTCTCTCTTTCTGCACGCATTCTCCATCCCACTTCTGAGCCTCAATCAGTTCGTCCATTGCTGAAGGAACGTTTGACCGTCTCCGGGAGACATGGCAGGTTTAGCAGCATTATTTTGTCTCTATGAAGCGGCCTTATCCAACACAGAAGGAATGTCAGCTGCACCATTGTTCGATACGGTTCAATACAAACACGTTACGGCAGCAAACAATACGGGCTGGTGGAGGTGCAGGTGCACGAACGAGTGTGTCTGTGCTGTGAGGGCCTCGGTGATGAGATGGCATAGCTGGCGAGGTGAAGATGGAAACCCGGAGAAGCACATTTTCTCCCCCTCCACACCTTCATGATTCATCCCTCCTCTCACCTCTGTTACCTCCTTTCTTTCTGTGAGGGAGCGAAAACCCAATTAAAATACTATGTGGATGGATACGTTGAAGAAAGACATACCTCCTCCATGACATTCTCTCTACCCCCCGTGCGGTGACAGATCTGGTGCATTGAAAAGGAGGTGGAAAAATGTGCAGGCTCCCACCCTTCTGCTGCCATTAAATGTTGATGTATAGTATCAAAAATATATGTACGATATGTGTATAAATCAAAATCTGCTGCAGATTCCCTCACACGCATGCATAGGCTATTATCCTATAGGTTTGTGCAGGAGATTCCCATATGCCGAACAAATAGCCGAAACAGAAGGAGGTGGAGGATGCATCCATTTTTTACATTTTGCACACGCGTGTGCGTGCACGCAGGAACACACCAATGGAGTCATGTCTTCCATGTCTCCTACCCCTCTTCCCTTCCTCCATTCTTGTTTTCCTCTTTTCCCGACCCAACACGCGGCCATCCCAGGAGATCCTGCTTCCTGCTGCTGGTCTGGGCCTCTGCAGCACACACACCTACACTACTGTACACACTGCCTGCATCTCTCTGCACGCACATACGAACTGCCAGTCAATCAGGCAGCAGCGCAGTGCAGACCTCACTGCCTCTCTGTTGTGGGGGTCAGGAGCTGGATGTCTGTGTTTGTGTGAATGTGAGCATGTACACAGACAGACACAGGGTCAAGGGGCTGGATGAGACCCCCTAAATACTATATGCGGCTGATACTTACCCGCCTTAATATTGCAACAAAGCCCCTCAGGATGGTGTGTGTGTGCATATCCCCAGCTCAACAACTCTAATCTCAAATCAGCAACAGTGCAGGAATACAAACATCCCTATTAAACACTTCTCCCCTGTGAAGACATGCTGAAGGGACTCGGCTAACTGCAGTAAACACAGCACCCTTCAGTGAGAAAGTCCAGGGAGTCGGCAGTAACATCGTTCTCACGCACACACATCCGTACAAATCCAGTTCTCGGCTTTGAGTGGCCATTTAGAAATCTGGACGGCAGTTCACTGACCCAGCACTAACGAGGCAGCTAGCCCGGCCTTTAAGGATCCGTGTCTCTTATCTAGTGACCACACAGAGACGGCTATCTCCTGACCGCGTTTGACCACCGGCTCGACTGATTAGCCCGTCATCCAGTCAAGATACAGTAAGCAGAGGCACAGTCATGACCACGCGGCACATAATTGCTTTTCCGTGTAGGATTTATTTTTTTCTTGAACAAACTGCGTAATTTTCTAGAACTTTAACGTGAACGTTTTACAGTGTAATACAACAGCAGTGCAGAAATCCCAGTCTAGCATCCTGAGAGGCAAACAATCCAGGGATCTCTCCACTATCTGTCCAGTTGGATTGGACAAATGGTCAGTAGTGGTAAGATGGCAGAGTGGACATGTGATGGCCCAAGTGTCAGGGACTGGGGATTCACCCGTTTAATGAGGATCTATGGCCTGGACTGATAAATTGCCCTGACTGAAAGGCTGTGACAAGTCCTAATGCTCACATGTATAAATGATGTGGGTGGGTGGGTTGTTGAAGGGGGTGTAGGATGTGTGGCTGAGTGGACACAATCCTCAGAGAGCGTGGGTGGGAGGAACAGGCCAGAAGCTGACAAATGGTGGAGGACAGAAAACCGCAAAGTGCTCCCAGAGCACAGAGAAGAGCAAAGATATGCAAAGAATGGCCAAGGAGGCCTTAGAAGTAAATGCGTGTGTCATTGCATTGTAGAAATACACCGTAGAAGCACTATGACTATTTTACTCTGGAAATTTAGCCACTGCTAACTAACCATACAATCATACAATCTCATATTTCCCTGTATGCAGAGAGGACAGCTTGTGGTCATAGTTACTGTCGATTTCTTAGGCTGCATCCACACGTACACGGGTTTTTGAAAACGCAGATTTTTCTATGCTTTTGGGCCCAAATCTCAACGTCAGTTTTAAATAAATTTAATTAAAAAATATTAATTTATGTATGCTGTATGCATTTTGTTCATTCCTAAGTTGTGAGTCTACACAACAACAAAATGCTGTCTTTTGTTATTAACATGTGAAATGATGAAGGCACTTGAAAAATAACACAAATTATCTGCCTTTCCAGAAAAACAAAAACGTTTCAGAAGTACTTAATGTTTTGTGAGGGGACAAAAACCCTGTTTCCCTCCCAGGCTTCTAGACTTCTGATTGGCCAACATTTCATTTTAGCGATGACAAAACTGCACGTGTGGACGGGATTTCAAAAAAACGCGAAACGGAAAATCTCTGTTTTCAAAAATACCCGAGTACGCGAGGAGGTAGCCTTAGAGAGCAGTTAGCAGGGAACCAACAGAAACTTGAGGATGTTCTTGTCTCCATCCCTCTCGGTGGTTTTATTCTTTGTAAGTTAGTTAGTACTCAATGCCGTTTTCTTTCTGCTGAACAGTCGAGTTAGCTGTTTTCGCTTAGGCTAACTGGATGCTCTAATTTTCCACATTTAAAGGACATATTCAGCAGTGACATCCATCCTCTCACTGAGCCAGCTCTATCAGAAATCATATTTCCCAAAGCATCAATTTGTCACATTAAAAACTGATTTCAGGGCAAAAATGAAGTAAAAAAAGTGCATGCAAACATAAATCATTGTTTTATTTTGATTTGCATTGATGGAAGTGGCATTTGTACTCCCCTGTGTGGTGATTATTCAAAAGGCTACACATCTGAAACAGCAATGCAAAAAGCACACTCACACACACACACACACACACACACACACACACACACACACACACACAAAGCCTTTGTTATGTTGAGAGCATTTGTCTCTGTACGGCAGAGAGGGGTTAAAATCCGACTGAGTCGATATCACTGGAGAATAACAGATTCAACTTGCAGTCTGAGTGTGTGTATGGGTGTGTGCTTGTGCACGCGTGTGTGTGTTTGTATGTGAGCAACACGGCGCCTTGGGACTTCCTCCCTCTTCGTCTGCAGCCCTCAGTTGAAATAGAATTGAATAGTCTGAATCCTCAGTGGTAAATGTTCACAAAGTCAATACCAACTGTTAAGTCTCCCCTGCATTGGGGTTAAGGGCATTACCATTTCTGAGGAAAACACACACACACACACACACACACACACACACACCAGATGCCCCATGAGATGATAAAATATTTTTGAGTCTTTTGCAAAATGCTTACTGTACATTCTGCTTAAAAATTCTCTTTCACTGTAACAAATTCATTGAAGGCTTGTTTTCATTTTTGTTCACTAATCTCGGTACAATGATCCTGGCAGGCATGTGGCATTTTTAAAGTGACATCAGACCCTGAGGGACAGCAGCATCACTGATGTGACAAAGCACCACATCCAGTTCTACTCACGTATGTTTGAGCCCACAGAGGCAGAAGGAAATTGCATTAATATTAACAGCAGGAAATGAATAATGATGGAGACGGTTTGAAGTTTCATGAAGAATACAGGGACACAGTGATCCGGCGTCACCAGGACCAACTCACTTAACTAGAGCCTGACAAAGTAAAGTAGGGACATTACAGTCTAAGCTGGGTTAAAAAGCCACGTTTGAGGCTTTGACTGCATTGAACCACGGTGAGAACCGTCATCCACAACTGGAGAAAACTCAGAACACTGATGAACCATCTGACTCTTCCAGGAGGTCATAAAAGAACGAAGAACAACATCTAAATAACTGTTGGCCTCGCTTGCCTAAAGTCAGAGTTCATGGTTCAACAATTGGAAAGCGACAATAAGAACAACAATAAGAAAATGGCATCCATGGAGAGCTCATGGTGAAAGTGACTGCTGACTGAATGAAACAACAAGGCTTATCTCACATTTCTCCCCAAGATGTTTGGGAAAATATAATAGTGTGACGGTCTGGGACTGTTTTACTGCTTCAGGACGACTGGACTGGACGACTTGCTGTTATTGATGGAACCACGGATTTGGCTCTCTGCTGGCAAAATCCTGAAGGAGAACATCTTCCAGTCAGGTGGGACCTCGAAGCTCAGGCACACTTGAGTTATACATCAGTGTATAAAGCAATGCCCTGAATACTGGAGTGATTGACAGAATCTAGCTATTAATGCGCTGCTGTTAATAACTAGTGCATTAACAATATTCACCAGAAACTCAAAGGGACCGCTAAAGACAGGACACATCAACTCACTGATCTACCCGACTAAGGACTATAACAGGAAACTGGGATGCTAGTTGGATACATGTGGCAAAGAGAGGGAAGATGATCCGGACTAAAGTAGTGGAACTGCCTGAAGGTAGAGTAGCAGACATACAGGATACAACAATTACCTGGGTATCCAACGGACCAATGGGAACTATGATAAAGGTGCACAAAGATCAGCCACAGCCAAATAGCTATTGCAGGTACAACACCTCTCCCCACCTCTCTGGTGGGGAGAGGGAGGGGAAACAGGAGGACAAAGGAGGGAACAACTAAGCTGTAGTGCCTCTTCACCTCACTGTACAATACCTTTTGTGCAATACTTTTGTAAATAGTCAACGGTGCAATAGACTCAATACTTGAAATGTGCAATTCACTTGTATTTTTATTTTTATTCCTATTTATTCTATTTATCCCCTTCGTATATTTTATTTATATTGTCTCTGTATTTATATATGTGTGTGTGTGTATAACTCTGTAACTTCTGTCGGTGCTGTGCTTTTTTGGAAATCGAATTTCCCAGAGGAACCCACTCGAGGGATTAATAAAGTTCTATCTTATCTTATCTCTTATCTTAACAGACGCTGACAATCCAGCTCAACAGTAGGAATAAGATCCACGCCACCAATACATACGCCCTACTGGCCTTACCAAGCTGGAATAATAAGATGAATGTAGGAAGAGATAGATATCACTGATGTCAAGACATGAAAACACCTCCCAGTGCACGGGGGTCTCCACCTGAAGTCCAACACCCCGAGGCTCTATGAGCAACAGAAAGAGGGAGGGTGAGGATTAATGAGTGTCAGAGCCACAGTTCAGACTGCTCATGGAAGACCAAGCCGCTGCATGGGATGCACCATCAACAGAGGAAGAGGCTCACATTAAGAAATCCTATCAGTGGCTAGAAAAGGCCGCCTTAAGGGACAGTAGAGGCACTGATCATGGCAGCACAAGAACAGGCCCTGAGCACCAAATCCACTGAAGCTTCAGTTTGCAGTTACAAACTGTGCAAAGGTGCTCCAGAGACACTAACAAGAACAACCAAGTGGATGGGATAGTGCCACATATGGATTAGAAGTCCCCAGGTCCCGATGGTAGACACCACCAGAGGTGGCAAGATTATGTACTTAAGTAGAAGTTTATATACTTATGTTAAAAATACTCTGTTAAATCTGAAGTTCTGATTTAACTTTTTTACTCAATTAAAGCAAAAAAAGGTACACTTGAGGACCTTTGTGCAAAAAAACCTTGTGCTATGTTAATGCAATAAAATTGTATTAGTGGACGGGAATGCAAACTTAATTTCAGTCTAGATTTTGATTCTAATGAACTCTAATGTACTCAGCTTGAATCAGTTATGCAGAATATGAACATGGAATAAGAAGGACTTTACAATTTTTTTCAATTACATTTTTTAAATTTAATTAAAACAAATTTAATTAATTTTATTAAAATCTATTTTCTGTTGCCGACATATTAGAAGGTGAATTTCTCTCCACACCTAAACAGGAAAAAGAACTACAGCCCAGCCCATGCAGCAGTATATTAATGACTAACCTCGTACTGTGGATGGATTATCTCAGTTGTTCTCCTGACTGAAGTTTGGTCCGTTTACAGCATCCTGCCATGCGACTGCATTTGTCCCTAACCATCAGGAACCTTCACGTTAACTTTTATCGAGGGGAAAAAAGTTAGCGTTCATCCTCCAGCTTGTTTTCAAACTCCATTGCGGTTTATTTCACACCTGAAACCTTTAGTAAACAATTAAACAAATAAAAGAAAACTGCAGTAAATTACAGGTAATAAAATAAACTACTAACTCTTTTACGCTGCGTCCGCACCTACACGGGTATTTTTGAAAACGCAGCTGTTTCGTCCACACGTAAACGGCGTTTCGAATCACCGAAAACTGAGATTTTTTAAAATCTCATTTTTTGCGTTAAAGTGAAGACGAGGAATACAGAGTTCGTCACGCAACGTCAAAGGTATGTGCCTTTATTCACGTCACGCTGTGCACCACGTTATTGTTTATATGGGATGAATTGCAGAACGGCAGATAGAGACGAAATACTGTTAATCTGACTTTCTGCAGGTTTTACACGCAGTTACTGTCCCTCCATTTACAAAGGCAGAGGCGTCACGCTGTGATTATTTTACATGTAGTTGTTTTTTCCTGTGTAATAATGTTCAACATTGCTGTCAATACATTTTTCAAAAATGCCTCTGTGTGCAAAATGGGTTCAAAAACATAAACAGCTGTGGGATCCTGTTTGTCCGTGATTTGGAGAGCCCAGCGCTGCTCCTGACACAGGGGAAACTAATTCTGTCGCAGAGACCTACCTCGGCACTTGTGCAGGTGAAGCCAAAGGGAAGATTTGCTTCACCATATTTTCTAGTCTTTGGCTTGGAAGGAAGTTGGTTTGGAAACATCAGCGACGCTTCATCTCCTGCTTTGCGTTTGTGTGGGCACCCCGTCAAAAACCTGTCCATGATGCAAGCATTCTTTTTTTTTCTTTTCATACCACACCCCCCCTGCAATGGCTCTCTTTGGCCTCTTTATGTTGTTCGATGCACTAACCCTGGTGACTGATACACTTTTCATGTGTTAGGCAGAAACAGGTTCGATGTTTGAAGGCCTGCAGTGACTCCCCTTAAAATGTCTTAAACCAAAGGTAAAGAGCCCGTTTTGAAGATGTAAATGTAAAAAGTTTGTAAAAAGTACAGACACCTGAAAACTACAGTAGCAAAGTAATTGTACTTCATTACTTCCCACCTTTGGACACCACCAGAGGTCGCTGAGAACAACAGGGCTAAGGCCTCATGGGACCAATGATACATAGTGATGCTTTATGAGGAGCAGAAGGCCACAGTTGTAACAGGAACATGAGGAGCTGTAATACTGAAACTGGAAGAGTGGCTCCAGCAGATTTCTGGCTCAGCATCGAAGCCCAGGTAAGGAGCCTCAATCTAGATCTTGTATTAGTATATCTATTTTTATTATGTTTTTACTATTAAATCCCACAAATGTCACTTTGTTTCCCAGCAGCACTCTAACCCCCAACACTGAACCCATTAATCCAATGTATGCCTTTATTGTTCTGACCTTGTGAGCTATATGATGTTTACAGGTGCATTAAATATTTTTGCGTTTTATCTTATATCGTGTTGAAATCCTTTAAAGCTTCTGTGACAGTCTTTGTACCTCAGACACATATATATTCAGGTTAGCCGAACAGTTTGCCAAGCACCGTACATTCAGGGCTCTCCGGGTCTATGCAAACCTACATAAAGCATCGAGCTGCTCTGTAGCTCAGGTGTAGGTTAGTTCAGTATGCACAGTGTTCACACAGCGCTTCTGTGTAGATCCACAATAAGTTAATTTGGGCTCATTTGCTGCTCAGTGTGGTAGCTAGCATTTATGAGTGGTGCTTCCTCTAATACGTGCTGCTGGTCATTAACGCAGACCTTCTACCATGAGCGCAGTGTCTCATATGAACAGTCAGCCATAAAACCCCAGGCTCTGTCACTCAGTGTCATTTAAACCAGGGCTGATTGGAACTATCTCTGGCCTTTGCGTTCTCATCCTCCTCCCCGCTTGTGTTCTTTCCTGGTTGGTTCATGAATAATGAATGAGGATATATGCAGGCTGGAGCTCAGATATTAATGGAGCTAAAAAAACAGAAGGAGAACCATCCTTTGTGCTGCCAGCCCTTCCTTCTCTGAGCTGCAGCGAGCTGCCCCTGCCCGGTTGCCCCTTCTCCTTACCTTGCCTTTTCCTTCCTTAGTTTTTCTTTCCTTCTGCTGCCGGTGGGCCGAGATGAGACATCGCTCAGCCTCTGTTTCTCTCTTTAATAGAGTTATTCCCGTCTTTTTTGGCTGTCACTGTGGGGGCAAAAGGTGGACAGTGACTATGAAATGAGACAGGATAACTTTCAAAATGTAAAAAAAAGAAAGTAGACAAAACTGTGGGAGATAAATGAAAAGTTGACTTGGCTTGAAAGTGCAAGGTGGCTATTGTCTGTTAGACCATCTCTCATTTGTTCAAGGGCACAGCACTGAGCTTCCTCCTTTGTTTGCCCTCATCCTGTCTTTATTCCAGCCTTTCCATGATCTGTTGACTCTGGCCAGAGAGGCCCCTGGCCAAACTGTGGCATGCGAGGGCTCGAGGTTCAGTGCTGTCATGTGGAGGTCAACTGAGTGAACGCTGGTCTCACTGTTATCACCCTGCTCCAGAATTTTACAGCTTTTCTGTAAATAAATTGATCGAAATAAAATGTGATTTATTTTCCAGCAAATCTAAATCGGTTTGTAAAAAGCAAAAAAGCAAATTCAAAAAAGAACCAGCTTGCTGAAGCAGTCCATGTGGCACGAGTAGGCTGGCAGTCAGCAAAGTCTGGCCCCAGGCTGGCAGAGTCGCTGCCCATCCTTGGATGACTTGCCCAATAAGGCCAGAGGGCACAGATAATGGGCAGAGTCTTCTAACCCTTTATTTGTGCCAGAATGTCTCCACGTTCAACAATGTCAAATCCACACCTTATAAGGTCACACAGAGTCACAATTCTGTGGTCCAGAAAGCTGTGAATTGGCTGTGGATGGAGGGGCGTGGTATTCAGGCCAGACCGAGTGTCCTTGACCTCTGCATCGCAGTCAGAACCTGGTTTATTTAAAAAAATGAACTTTTGGCACCCGAGAGAAACAATCAGACAGTTTAAACATGAATGCAGCTCATTCGGTAGAATCAAAACAGCTTTAAAAGCACAACTTTTTGGGATCAGACCTTTAAAAACAGCGGTCAGTGGATTCAGTCACTCATCACTATAATTGCGTTTTCTCACAGGCACTACTTTTTTGCACAGTTTTAACTTTGCACAACTTGTTAATAGGACTTGCAAGTTGGCAGCACTGTTTTGCTGTCCACATACGCCAAAGACTCATATAAAATATATTTCTACCACGCAGCAAGGTTTTGATCTCGGAAGGGAAGCAGAGTGTCAGTGAAATACCGCTGAAAAGAAGTATAGTTCAAAAAGTTTAAAATTTAACTTTCTGTGCTCGCTCGGGTGAGCGTTTCAGCTAATTACGCACAAATCCCTCACGCTCACAGCTCCAATCCACCGGCACCGCTGTCTCGGCAGAGGACAAAGAAAACAAAGGAGACTGACAAACAAACAGTGAGTGAAAAAAATATAAAAGAGAGGAAGCTTTCTTTCCATATAGCAGCTGAGCTGAGGCGACAGTGGCGTTTAATCAGTTGGTATTTGCAGCGCCGTCAGCGCGAGCAGCCTCGGCGGTGCAGCCCTCTGATCAGTGCTGGGAGAGGAGCTCCCCACCGAGCCGCCGCCGCCCCTGAACCACAGGTCAGTCCTTGGTGAGTAGGTTTCATTCGGCTGTCGCCTTCACAGTACCATCTCCTTCTCTCATTAAGATACAGTGCGTGTCTGTGTGTACATGTGCACATGCATGTATTTATGGGCTCGTGTTTGTTTCTGTGTGTGGAGTGAATGCACCCCAGGACTAGCCTAAAGGGGATGTGAATTCCTGGCCTCCGCTGAGATACGGCAGCGCAGCTAGGATTTCTACCAGTGGGGGGGTTGTGTGGGTGTGTGTGTGCGTGCGCAAGTGTAAATGTGAGTTAGAGAGAGATGCAAGACGCATCAAGTGACTCGGTGCCTCGGGGTCAGACACACATACATGCAGAGAAGGAGCTGGTGCTGCGGCGGGGTAAACAAGAGCAGGCTGTTAGATCTCATCAGCCTCATCACACGCTTTATTATGCTGATTTGGGAGTATACTGTAAGCTAATCAGGAATCCGGGCGTCACGGGGGGCGCTCAGCTTAAAGGTTAGGCATATATGGAGAGAGGAAAACTAAACTCCAACTTTATCTGCTTACTTCCACCTTTCTTTTTCTTGTTTTGAAATCGCAAAACTGGAGTATCGTGGCACAGGAAAAAGTTGGAGCTGGAAGGTTGGCACCTTTCACCCGGGTTTAAAGGGTGCGCTTCATGTTTCACAGGTGTGGGGTGATTGGCACCAGAGAGTTGATGTGGACCGGGGATTTCGACTTGAAGTCAGGACTCTGCCTGCCTGTCGCTATATGCTAATATTGGCCTTTAGACAAATTCACAAAACAGCCTCCCAGGCTCATGTTTGTTCACTTGCATAAATGCATATGATTCTTATTCTGCACCGATTTACACCCCAACACGACATTGCAATGTTACAAAGTTCAGACGTCTATTAATTCTGACGCATCTGAAAAATATTTCCGCATTTATTCGATTTTAAAACATTAAAAAGTGACCCCTGGCTTTGAAGATGCGACTTTTTAATTATTTTCGTTAATGAATTTTTTTGACAAGACATCACTCATTTTAACCTTTTCCAAAAGGTGGATGTGAAAGAAAATACCGTTTTAATTTGGCTCTCTCTCGGTGACAGCCCATTAAACAAGCATGGAAGAGGAACACACGCTCACATGGAAATGTGGCAGATTAGCAAGTTAGAAAACAAGCGGCAAATGAGCAGGAATGCTGGTGAGAAGCGGGAGCGCTTCTTCCTCTGGTGACACATCAGAAACAAGAGTATTAATTAGGAGTTAAATGCAAAGATGGACTGGAACAGGCAAACAGCCACAGGCAGGGCTGTCACCACCGTCACCCAGTGTGAGCGTTAAAAATATAGGAACATTAAATAATAGAAAAACAGTGAGAGAGGTACGAGTATTGGATACGTCGACATTAAAAACAAGTCTAACTGAACATCAGACATGTAAACAATCACATCACTGCTGCACAGTAAGGCTGGAACAGTCGCTGCTGCTGACTGAGAAAATTCATTAGCCCTGAAACTCAAACAGCTACACTCACACTAAATAAAATACATGCTGCGTTTTTTCATTACTGTGTCACCCTCTGCCAATTATAAATCCACTGACCTTCAAAAACCTTTTCCCTCTGGATCGGAGCTGCTTCACCAAAAAAGGTTCCACTTATATCTGGTTACTGTGCATCCAGGAAGTCTTCACAGCATTTCATCACACAGCCTTGCTCTAAAATGCTGCATACAATATCCCATAATAACAAATTTAGTAATAAATTTACCATGTGCAAAGTGGCCAGGAGGCCAGTACATGGGATTGGACCCAAAGCAGACTTAACGACAGGAAGATTTTAACAAAGCTTTACTGAACACAGTGATATGAGATGGGAGACATGGGGAACGCTGGGAGGTCCTCTGACGTGGAGACACTGAAACAGACGGAGAGGGTGGATAAATCCAGAGAGGAGCCGAGGTTGACCGAAGGTGAGAATGAGTTTAATAGTTAAGGGATTACTCGCAGGTTGAAGGCAAGAGGTTTTCGAGGAGGGTAGCCGAGCAAACGTCTGGCTAAAGAGCAGGGCTTGTGAGGTTCTGACTTTATCGTTCCAGTGATCCAGAGGTGACAGCGAGCAGGTGGGACTGGTGAGTAGTTACGCTTCCAAGGAATGAGTTTGCAGGCTGACTCTGTGAGTTCTAACAGGAGCGAGCAGCATCCGGTTGATTGCACTGCAGGTGAGTTGAAGCCGAGTCTTAGCAAGAAAAATGGAGGCACAAAGAGAAGAAGGTAAAGTAGAAGGAAAAACACCAGACACTCATTAGGATAATGACAATAAGTATTCATAGCTTACGCCCAGCCTGTTTCCACTGATCATCTGTCAGATGTTTCTACAACTTGATTGGAGTCTACCTGTGGTAAGTTCAGTTGATTGGGCATGATTTGGAAACGCACACACCTGTCTGACACCCGTCTATATCCACAGCTGACAGAGCATGTCAGAGCACAAACCAAACCATGTCCAAGGAATTGTTTGTAGACCTCTGAGACTGGATTGTGTTGAGGCACAGGTCTTGGGAAGGTTACAGAAAGATTCCTGGACCACTGAACGTGCCAATGACCAATGGCTTCATCTCTGCCTCTGATTCTGCATTTGGTTCCAGGTTAGACAATGATAACAGTTCACACCTTATTATCAAGCTCTAATGTTCAGGTTCAGTAAGTTCATTGAGATGCAGTGAAAAGGTCGTTAGTCACTGAATGAAATCTCATATTATAATAAGGGTAACTTGAATAAAGTAATTGGTTTTTAACAAATTTGTTTGCCTCCTGTAGCAAAACTCAAAAACTCAAAATGTCCTTTTGGGTTTTCTTTTGGTTTTTGCAGAAACCTGTAAATCCAGCACTTTGGACCAGACTTAGACATTAATGCAACCTGCTGTTGTTGCATTAATGCTCAGGTAACTGACTGGAGCTAGCTCTGAAGATCTGAAAGGATGAGTGATAACGTCGTATCAGCTGAGTCATCAGTCACACGAGCTCATGGTGTGATAGGTAAGGACATTAAGTTACATTAGCTGTTGCCTTGCTCAGTTTATGATGAATGTGTGTATTTGCTATAATGCTGCAAACAGATGCAATGATTAAAACTAATTTTATCTGATTTAATATGTACAACAACCTTATGATGAGATTATTGTTACTTAGTTATCAACCTAACTAAGTAAGATAAATGTAACTAGGAATACAAAAAAGGTATGAAAGAAGAAACAGCCGCCCCGTGCGTCCGTTCATATGATCTATTTTGAAGTTTGGGCAGAACCTGAATAAATCATGTTAAACTTAAGAGTAACAAAGTCACTAAAGCAGCAAGTGGAAACATTACGATTCAAAATGAAACTGAACAAAGTGATTAGGAACAACAACCCAACAAACGTCAGGACGCTTTGCTGATTCAAAACATCAGACATAAAACAACAATCAGACCACACACGGTGCTCCAAAACTATATACATATAAATATGGAATAATATTAAAATAATATCCAAAATCATTAAACAAAACACTAATAACTAAATAACTAATAAAAAATAAAATCAGTAGGGGGCATCAAAACACAACAGGAACACAATGACAAAAAGAAAATGCAAAAGAAGAACACAGGACAGCAAAAACCTGAATGTAGGTAATGAAACGACAGGACAGGATAAGAAAGAAAAAATACAAACAAGACAGAAAAGAAAATATAGAAGAAGGTCAGAGAGGAAACGATGAAAAACTAACATTAGGACAAAAAAGAAAGTGACAAAGAGGAAGAACCAAAAACAGGGAAGACGACGTGTTAGGACAGCAAAAATATGTTTGATACAGAAGAAATTCATGAAATACATAAGACATTACTTAAAGGGCCTTAACATGGAAAAATACGGGAAATAATTAAGACAAGCTGAGGAGGAAGAGACGGGATCAGAGAGAGCAATCATGATGATGGGAAACAACCAAAGAGGAAACACTGAATTAAAACGAAGAAGACACACGAGCAACAGAGAGAGGACAAAACAGGAGAAATTATGGAGACGCACAGCAAAGCAAACCCCAACAGTTAAACACGTTTAATGCAGTGGCCAGAAACCCGTGTGATGACCTGCCAGCTGACAGCATGACCTCGCTGTGGAGCTCCTCTCTGCCAATCCTATAAAAGGTACTATTTTATTTTTGTTCGTGTGCTCATGTATGCGCACAAAAAACAAAAGAGAAAGCATTTTGGAAAGCTTGCACACACACACACACTGCTCACCTGGAGGTGGTGGGTGGGAGTGGGAGGATGGGGTCTGTGTTTAGCTGTGGGCCCTGCAGACAGGCCGATCAAAGGCTCCTCAGTCTTTGTCTGCTAACGTTGAATAGACAATAGTAAAGAGGGCTCGCTTTGATTTCAGCTCACTTTTATTGATCACAGAAGAGCAGGGATTGAAATATGAGAGACAACCCTGAACTGGATTCTTCTTTAGCTATTGATTATATCCAGAACAGACGGCATTTCACGGTGATCCAAGTTTTTATTTTATCCCCTTTTTCTTTCTTTCTTTTGAACCATGAAAACGTGTGTCTGGCTCCTTGCCTGTCTTTCAGGTGCAGCTTGTGATACATTTTTTTTTACCAGACAATGCCTTGTCTTAAGTCTCATTTTCTAACTACTTCTCAAAGTTGACATTCAAACCTTAACTAGGATGTGCTGACAGAGCCTCAGACTCCCTGTGTGCTCTCTCATCCATCCTAACTGCCTTCTTAGCAACCTTTAAACTGCAGTTTTAGGCAGAAGCTTTGTTTCCATAACTTCAGAGGCGGTACAGTCGGTGTACACAGGAGGCAGGGAACCAAGCACAGGGGGTGGAAGAGCTGGCTGCTGCACAGAAAGGACCGTGGGAACATGGAAACACAGCATGGCCAGGTACATCAACCCCTCCCTTTTTCCTTTTAACAGCACACAGTCATGTGGAGCTCTTGTCCCTTGCGTGTAGGACCTAAACACATCTTAGCTTTGTCAAAAACACTCCTGAGAAGCAGACTGCGTGCCCTAAATCTGAGACCACCAATCATTTTACTGTCCCAGTCGTTACTGTTATGAGGCGAGATACAGAAATGTCTGTAAGCTCAAGTTGTGTGCACGTGCGTGTTGGCTTTAATTTTGCTTTGTTGTTAATAAAAGCAGTTCACTACCACAGTAATGAGAGGGGAAGTGCAGTATTATAAAATGCTGCATGAGTTATAGGTCTGAACAGTTATAATGTGACAGATGACTTTACAGAGAGCAACTCAACTTTGATCTTTTGTTCAGAAACAGATTTAAGCAACCTATTTAGCTGTGTCCTATTTATTATAAAAAAAAAATTAAAAAAAAATGACAAAGGATGAACTGAAGCTCTGCCATCACGTAATGTCGCATACTGCTGTTTCTGATGTCATTTAGAAAAAAAAAAAAAAAAAAAGATTTAAGCAACCACCTGTTTTTAAGTAAAGTGCTTAAAGGTCTTATGATAAGATAAGATATTAGTCTTTATTATTAAGCAGCAAAACTTTCCTTTTTCAAACAGACTCTTCAGGGCTGTCTAAGTTGAGCTGACAGATTTGATTATTGGAGGACAGCTAATATTTTGGCTAGAGTAGTTATTTTATCGGGGCTGAGCACATGTGCATGTGGCCACTATTTGGAAGAATGGCATACAATTAAATATTGTAGACGTAGGAAAACATAAAGCCTGTGAGCTGATCACTGCAGGCCCTGACATGATTCAGACCTACTGGCTAAAGAAGCTAACTGTAGAGTCCCAAGAGGCCAAAGGCCTGTACCAAAACTGGGCTCAGGTGCTGAACCAAGTGTGGAGATGGCTGTTAGCTTCACACAAGCTTTCTTCATTTTTGCACCGAAACATAAATGGCGTGGGAAACGTGACAGCGTGGACACAAAACACAGCAATGAGACAGACGTGAGATTCATGTTTAAGGAATCTAGCATGGAGGTCTAAGGCAAGCACAAGGCGAGGCTGGTGCAAGATGCTAGCAGGCAAGGCATACATGGAACGCCATAACCAAGTGGCCGGCATAGTGTACAGGAACATCTGTGCCGAGTATAACCTGGAAGTCCCGAGGTCAAAATGGGAGATGCCCCCAAGGGTGGTGGAGAATGACCGAGCTAAGATCCTGTGGGACTTCCAGATACAGACGGACAAAATGGTGGTGGCTAACCAACTGGACATAGTGGTGGTAGACAAACAGAAGAAGACGGCCGTAGTGATCGATGTAGCGGTTCCCAATGACAGCAACATCAGGAAGAAGGAACACGAGAAGCTGGAGAAATACCAAGGGCTCAGAGAAGAGCTCGAGAGGATGTGGAGGGTGAAGGTAACGGTGGTCCCCGTGGTAATCGGAGCACTAGGTGCGGTGACTCCCAAGCTAGGCGAGTGGCTCCAGCAGATCCCGGGAATAACATCGGAGATCTCTGTCCAGAAGAGCGCAGTCCTGGGAACAGCTAAGATACTGCGCAGGACCCTCAAGCTCCCAGGCCTCTGGTAGAGGACCCGAGCTGGAAGATTGAAGACCGCCTGCAGGGGCGAGTGGGGATTAAAAATAAGGATATCTATCTACTTAAATATCTACTTAAAAAATATTTTACATATTCTTGATTTCTCTCATGTTTACATTTGCTTTGAGTATTTAGTGTCTTAGGTCTCATTCTTAGTTCACAGTTGGTTTCGTTTTATTGATCATTGTTTCTTCCTCCTCCATCAAATTCTCTCTGTTTAGTTTATTCGTGTGTTTGTAGTATTCATGTTTAGTTTTTGCACTTCTGCTTAATTTGTTTGTTTGTTGTTTGCTTTTAGCTTTGCTTCATGATCTTCACGTCTCCCCTTGTGGCATTTCATCATCTCCATGTGTTGCCCAGCTCCAGTGCGCTCTAGTGTGTGTCTGTCCCTCATGTACATATCAGGCTACATTAGCAGTTCTGTATTTCCTCATTAGGTCCCCTCCTCCACACAAACATGCAGAGCGTGATTTCTACTTCCTATTTGACACCAATAAGTAACCATAGAGGAAGTAAGTCTTTAAAAATCGATAGCCGTGTGTGTGTGTGTGTGTGTGTGTGTGTGTGTGTGTGTGTGTGTGTGTGCGCGAGCGAGTTTGTGTGCATTTTCTACATCTTACACACCCCTTACCACCTATAAATTGTCCCTCTGGTTTCTTTTGACCATGTTTAGAATTTTTGAGTTTAAGTTAAGCTTCTGAGTTTTGCTCAGTGGTTTTTTATAACCCTCCTGTAGAGCAGCTGGATGGGCGATAGAGATGCAATGCATGCCTTTCAGGACCCCCCGTTGAGTTTAGTGGGTCACTTGGCTTATTATTTTGGCTCAGCTAACTCCAGGCTGCCTGGGCCTCCTCTGTGCTGGCTTGATGGATGCATGTTTACAGACGTGCAAAAGTCGTTCTAAATATGAATGAAACCTGTGTAAAGTTACTGAAGTTCAAACGTATTTTTAAAATGAGGAACATGACTGTGCTGCTGTTGCTGCCTGTGAGACCATCTTGTGATTTTTCTCTTCTTAAAAGTCGCCAAACATGCACAAAAAATATTGATAATCCAGACTTTAAAAAAACTATTTGGGCTGCGTTCAGCCCAAATCAGTGCCCACCAAACAGCAACATATTTCTGCAAACAGGGCTCACTTGCAAACAATGTAAGATTATTATATTTTTATAACTACTTTCTATAATAAACATGATGCATACAAACCTGAATATAAAATACTATGAAAACGTGATGTGTTATATGTTCTAGTTAATGTGTGTAATCCTTCCTGTTTTTCTGAATCTTATAATAAACAAGGTCATGATCTGCACGCTCACAGGAACCGAAGCCTTTTAGAGCAGGTTTGACAGCAGTACTTCCTCTGTCATCTCTGCAGTAATATTTCATTATAGAAATTCTGAAAAACAAGTCGTCAGATGAATGTAAAGGTTTGAGTTTGTGTTTTACTAATTAATGTTCTAATAATCTAATGGTAGATTAAATACATTTCCTGCAGGTGTTATCATTGTGTTTTCTTGCAGGACTCTTTGATGACTCGTTGGTTTCTCTAAGGCCTTTTGGTCTTTTAGGCCCACTCATATGTTTCTAAATGAGTCACTAGTTGAAGTGTAGTAAGAACTTTTCACCACAAGATGGACTTAAGGATGCATGGATTTGGGATGTATGGCAAACAGCTAGGATACAAACTGAATACTTTTCCAGTCACTACACCTGAACTGCAGAGCCACGTTCTATCAACCCATATATTTTGAAGCAAAAGTCTCCTTGAGGCTGGAATCACAGGTGAAAAAGAAATAACCAAATAACTTTCAGGTTGTGCAAAGCGCTGCAGCGAGGCTTTTGACAAAATCCTCCAAGTACTCACATGTCACACCGTTGTTATCTCAGTTACACTGGCTTCCTGTTAAATTTAGAGTCAATTTTAAGATCCTGGTCTTGACCTACAGAGCTGTGCACGGTCTGGCACCAGCCTACATCTTTGATCTGCTACAGCCTGATGTCCCCAGCAGGTCTTTGAGGTCATCTGATCAGGGCTTACTTGCTATAAAAAATACTAAGAGGAGGACTAAGGGTGATAGAGTTTTTGCCACTGTGGCCCCGAGACTGTGGAACTCTCTCCCCCAAACATTAAGAACTGTGGACTCAGCAGCTGTTTTTAAAAAACAACTCAAAACTCATCTTTTTAAAACTGCTTTTGGTTAAAGTTTTGCCTGTTTTATTTTCTTTTTAAATCTTTTTATGACTTGTAATCTTATGTACAGCACTTTGTGATTCTGTCTTGAAAGGTGCTATAGAAATAAAAAATTATTTATTTATTTATATTAATTCCATATATTTACTTTTGTGTGTTTTTACTGTGTTCAGGGCTCCATGGGAGAAATCTCTGGAGTTTATTACACGGAGAAGGCCCATGCCCATCCCCACTGCTCCCTGGCCAGTCCTGTACATCCCAGTTTGATGGGTGGAATAGAGGGAACCTATATAACCTATGAGGGGTGGGAGGGAGGTAGAAATGGGATGCAAGGAGGAAAGAGACCATAAACACTCTGCTAAGCTAATAAGCTCAAGCACAGCAAACATTAACATAGTGGCAGAAAAGAAGAAAGTGGCCTCTGGAACAAGTGACACAATATTTTACCTGTGAGGAAAAAAGAGAACGTGTAATTTGTAAATGGTGACCAGGCCGTGCTTTGGGAGTTTTTGTAAAGCTAAAGTTCGGTGCAAAATATCATGAAAGGACACAAAACCTGCCATCTACAATCCAGTTTTGAGATCCTCCCCAGACGCCTTAACGCCACTCACATCCTGGGCCATCTGACCTCAGGAAATCACATGATAAGGTGGGGCCAGGTTTCACAATGAGCTCACCTGAAACTCTGGCTGATTGGGACCCACGCCCAGTTTCCCACCTTGGCTCATGTGATTAGAGGATCATCAGGGGGTCCTTTTGCCCCTCTGTGGGGGGATACTCCCACTGGGTTTAAATCTGGGCCTCTCCACCATTTGACCTTAGAACTGAAGAAGCTTCTCGGATGAGAGGTGAAACGTCTTCAAGTAACTTAAAGAAGTCCAGACGCTTTTCTTTGCAAGCTCCTTTGACTACGATGACCTGGATGACTGAGAACCTTCACATAGACACAAACCCTTTGTTAACTGCTACTACTTACTGGCATTTGTTTCAAAGCCTAATATGGCAAAATAGTGGTTTTGTTTTTTCACCCTCCATACTAAGAGGAAATAAAGCATCTTTGTGGTGTGTGAATAATTTTCAGTGGTTTCCACACATTTGTACATCAACTGCTGAACATGACAGACCTCTGCAGCCCCAGGACCCTGCTGTTCTGGGCTGGGATCATTGCTTTGACCAACTGTAAGTAAATTTTCATTATTTCAAATTCAGACCTGATGCAGAATGTTGTAGAGGAAGAAAAGAGATGCTTTTCATAATGTTTTAACAGTTAATGTTGAGTAGTTGCCTTATTCTTCATTCGTCAACATTCGCCATCCTTCCCATTTGCATAGTTTATCTAAAAAAATATTTTACAGTATAATACACACACACACCGTTATATATATAACTGTAATCATCTGCAAGCCTCGGAGAAAACATGAATACCTAAATATTTTATATTTCCAGCACTGGGGTAGAGGAAGAATTATAGAAGCAGCAATTCATCAGAAAACTGTGGATTTTAACAGTTTATCAAATAATCTGAAACTTGAGAAAGCTTCTTCAGTGAGGGTGGTTTGTGAATGCTGGAGAAAAAGTAACATGTTATCCGCATAAATGGGAAATAGCCTGTATTTGTAAAGCACTTTACTTGGTCCCTATGGACCCCAAAGCGCTTTACACTACATTCAGTCATCCACACATTCACAGCCACCCTGGGGCGCACTGACAGAGGCGAAGCTGCCGGACACTGGCGCCACCGGGCCCTCTGACCACCACCAGTAGGCAACAGGTGAAGCGTCTTGCCCAAGGACACAACGACCGAGACTGTCGGAGCCGGGTTTGAACCGGTAACCTTCCGATTACAAGACGAACTGCCAACCCTTGAGCCACGATCGCCCCATGAAGATGATTTCATGTTCCACATTGTTCCATTTTACGCCCTTACAGGGACGGATCTCGGGAAATTTTCTTAGGGTGGCAAAGGGATCCAATGGGGGGGCAAAATCAAAGCGTATTTTTCCAAACATATGCAGGTGGTTACATATGGTTAAAATGTTTCAAATGCAGTAAGTACACACGTTTTTCATATAAATATAGTCTGTAACTTAATTATTTTCTGTAGCCCACATAGTTAAACACTTTACTTACATAAAACAGTTTTGATGTTATGTACTGTACAGCCTGTATAATAAATAAATATGCAGCCCAATAAGTATAAAATCCAGAAAACTACACAACATGGGGCGCTTCATTTACAAACACAGATCTAACTTAAGTTTCACACTTTTTGTTAGAAAATAATCAAATTGTTAAATGTTTAAATTACACAAAATGTCAGAAATCTGCACCGTCATGAACAAAAACTGAAACCTAATTTTTCACGATTTGTTAGATTAACCCTCTGAGGTCCAAAATATAACCGGTCATCTTTGACTCCTTTTGATTTTAAGTTTGTATTTCACCCTCAAGTTGTTTCATTTTATTTTTTCCTGCCTTGTTTGGCATCATTCCTTTCAGCTCAACCTCACGTGTCTGAGTTCAGTTGATTTTTCATTGACATACTGTATTAATATTACTGATCTGAAATCACACAAAAAACTTAAAATCCTAGTAGTAGTTTTCTTACTGTAAAAAAAAAAACACAGACATGTTGAGTAATTTTTTTTTATACCTGCAAATATAGTTGTACATTTTGAAAACTTATGCACGCATTTTGTAAATATATACAACTATTTATCTAAAAATGCAGCCAATACACCTGCTGTCCTTTATTTTGTGCAACCATTTAAAAATATTACTAAAACTAAAATGAGAGAACAATCAGGTGTCCAATAAGATGCCGCACAAATGATGTGTGTCAGTAAGAAAAGAAAAGTTTGTCCACCAGAAGACAGAGGAGAAGAGGCAGGGATAAACCTGCAGGCCTGACAGCAGGTGTATCACTCCGCTGGGTTTCTACCTGGTGACAGTGTTTACAATGCAATGTGCCTTTGTGACATTCATTAGCAGATGGGCAGTAACGCATCACAAGTAACGTGTTACTGTAATCCGATTACTTTTTTCAAGTAACGAGTAAAGTAAGGGATTACTATTGCAAAAAAGGTACTTAGATTACCGTTACTTTCCCGTAAGCATGCTGCGTTACTAAAACCGCGACGTTGGTGACAACAGCTGTGTGCAGATCAACAATGGATCATATATCGAGTGCAGAGAGAGTATGAGCATGCAGCGTTTAAAGCGTGGAAGTACTGACCTTACTTTGAGTTTGATTCCATAAAAAGTGACAAAAACATTAGTGTCCGCTGTGCGTGGGAAGAAAACTTCTTTTTACAGTGAAAAAACCCCTAAACTTCCAACAAGCACCGAGTAGCTACGACATAATGGGAAACTCACAGAGAAACTCGCGGATTCTTCCACTGACCGCGGCACACCTGCACCAGCGTAAACCTCCGCCTACCCCACTCCTGCTTTACAGGTGAAAATAGAGCAACAGGACCGCTGAGTCTTTGACTTTATTTATTTTCTGCTGTGTTTCACTTGCATCTATTTGAAAGACTGAGTGTAAACACACAAAATATTTTATTTTATGTGCTGGAATGTGCAGAAAATAGGTTTAAATGTTAAACTAATTTCTTCCAGTCAGAGAATGTTGCATATAATTAAATGTTTGCTTGATGCATAAAGTTGAAAGATTAAAACTAATAAAACAAGTTTTAAAAAGAGACTTTTTTTCATTTGATTACATTTTATATAATGTGTAGCGGCAACCTTTGGTCCGTTTTTGCCGCTTGTGCAGGACGTAAAGTTTCTGACTCGTGCTTTTCTTGAATCGCTTATTTGCCTTTCAGTAGCAAAAATGAGGCGAAGGTAAAAAGGGCAAAACATTTATTCTCCATACAAACTGAAAAATACAAACAAATGCTTCTGATGGGCGCTCCGTCTACCAGAGGTGTGGACTCAAGTCACATGACTTGGACTCGAGTCAGACTCGAGTCATTAATTTTATGACTTTAGACTTGACTTGAAAAAATGTTCTAAGACTTGTGACTTGACTTGGACTTTTACACCAATGACTTGGGACTTGAATTGGACTTGAACCGGTTTACTTGAAAAGACTTGATATTTCACCCCAAATATAAAATTTAACATGCATATTATATAGAGATTGAAAATGTGACGTCATTCACGGGTAGAACCGCAAAGGATTCTGGGAACTCGTGGCAAGCGGTACTAGCGCACGCAGGCTTTCAATTGAACTCAGTCACACAGCGATAAAAAGAAACACAAAAATGTCAAGAAGCTGTTGTATCATTAACTGCAATAGCCGGTCGCATGACAGCCACGGGAAGCCGACGGGTAAAGAGATCGGTTGTTATCGGATTACGTCGTTGAAGAGAAATTGTTCGAGCCATGTTTCCGAAGTAACAAAGACGCGACTGGATTGCAGCCATTCAAAGATCAAATATAACGTCCCAGAACCCTCCAGCTCACAGGTTAGTCTGCTCCAAGCATTTACACGAAGGTCAGTGTTTTTTAGTAGTTAATACGTCATTTTTCTTAACATAATTGGTGATATAGGTTACAAGCAAGTCTGGCGCTGAACAGAAATTGTCGCGCTATGCTCCTTTATTTATTGTGCATAAATAGTGAATTGTCCTGACACAATATTGTGTTTCGCTTCTGTTATTATGGTACACTGACAAAAACACATACTTTTATTCACAGGATAAAACAGGTTTTTTGTATCACTAATTGCCCAGTACGATTACAGCATACAGTATTATTGTCACTGCTACATTTCTGTGATGCGTACCAGAAATTATTTCCACTACTAATTAATTACCGTTGAGCTCAAAGGTCCTATTAATAAACGGTTAAGGAATGTGTATTTATGACGACGATTTGTGAGACTGCTAAACTTATGATACGTACGATGGTCTTTCGTTCTACACGGTGCATTTCAAGGTCCTGCACCCATCCGTCGGTAAACTGTACCTGGGCTTGTTGCAGTGACCTGAAGTTACTAAACTTCATGAGTGTATGCACTCACTCCAAGAACCGTATGATTATAAATATGCATATAAATATGCTACGATGAGATAGCTGACTTCATCTAACTAGCAAATGTTTTCCAGGCTACGTTGGTGATACAGTTTTTTTAATGTGTATGATATTTTTGTCATGCGATTTTAAAGCCGGTCCTACAACCGCATCCAAGAATAACATGCAGCTTATCTCAGAACTGTCGGTGAAAATTATTCTAGGAGCTAGGTTTAATTGAGCTGCATTTTAAAGAGGTGCAATTTCACAATTTGTGTATATTTTCTACGTTCACTTTTGTCATGTGTTGAGAAAAACACAGATTTAAAATTACATGGTCTAATATTTACATTTAGCATAACTGCAACATTATTTTTTCGTTGTTTTTTTTTTTTTTAAGACTCGAAAGGACTTGAAATTCAAAGTTTCAGACTTGTGACTTGACTCGGACTTTTACACCAGTGACTTGAGACTCGACTCTGACTTGCCTGACATTACTTGAGACTTGCAAAACAATGACTTGGTCCCACCTCTGCCGTCTACATTCCCTTTATGTTCCAACGAAAACAACATTAAACGGCGACGGTCAGAAAACTGTTGCTCCACGTCCTGCCTAACCTTTCCTCCCCCCCACATGTGGGCAAAATACACACCCCCTTTACGACATCTATCAACACTTTACAACAACACAAAAGACTAACAAAGCAGGATTACTTTATGGAGCGCAGCATATTACATTATAACATAAAATGATCAAGATCATAACTAGAAACTCAAAGATCATAACAAATACTTAAATATGGCCTGAACTGTTTAAGCTCCAACATAATGGATGAGGCAGAAAGTAGAATTGGGCTGACAGATCTATCACTTCATCACCTATTCAGGTTGTAAATCATCTTTTTAAAAGGAACTAAGTAACTAATTACTTTTGAAAATAAGTAATCAGTAATTAGTTACTGATTACTTTTTCCAAGTAACTTGACCAACACTGTTCATTAGTGCCCTCACTGACACACAAAACAAAAATCCACGACTACACGACAGACTGTACACTCCACGCTAAACGTCACAAATCTCCCACTTCTAAAAACTCGCTCGCTCGTTCTGTCTCGCCGCCATTACCGTCACTCCCAAAACTTTCCCGCCTTCCTAAACAACCAAATCCCACGTGGTGACTTTTTTAAAAATTGGTCGATGTGGTGCATTTTGCCACGCATAGGAAAGAGGTGGCTCCCCCCCCCCCCTTTCATTACTGTTTTCACGCTGTCCTTAGAAAATGCTTAAAAAAACCAACAAAAAACATGATGACAGCATTTAGAAAAAAGCATGGCTTATATATTTTTTTTATCATAACTCTCGATTTACTGGCCTGTAATTAAAATTTTAAAACTTTGAAGTCCGAACTTTCAACAGACTGAAAGACTCAGCGTGGCTGCAGCTTGTTGCTGTGTCAGCTTAAATCAGTCATGTGATTTGGAGGTGCAGCGTGTCCGTGGACCACAGAGGGCTGATAACACTCACTTTCATTCCATTTCCAGAGCGCAACAACCAACCACCTGTATGAAATCTGAAATTTCCATGGTGTTGTTCAAAATGTGGTCTGGCACAATCCGCCCCTGCGCCCTTAATCACTACATCCTGTCTAATTGCTGCTTCTAGTGGTTCTATAAAAATTGCAAACAGTGGGGAGGAGAGTGGGCATCCCTGCCCGGTGCCCCTCTGGAGACAGAAGATGTTTGGTCATTTGTCTTGACACATCCTTCCAGTTCGGGTCGTCTATCGGAGGCCTCGGAGCTTGAGGGTCCTGTGCAGCATCTTTGCTGCCTGCTTGGGTGTTGTTCCTGGGATCTGCTGGAGACACTCGCCCAGATTGAGGGTCACTGCACCGAGCCCTCTGATAACCACTGGGACCATTGTTGCTGCTCCAGCTCCTCTCTTACATAGTGGTATTTCTTCAGCTTCTCATGTTCCCTCTTCCTGACTTTGCTGTCATTCAGTATCACTGCAAACGTTTCCTCTGCTTGACCACCACTATTATGTTTGTCTGTATGTCGAACAGGATCTTAGCTCCCTCTTGACCACTGTAGGGGGCGTATTGCATCTTGACCTCATGACTTCCATAGACCATACTTCTTAGGTAAGGTAAATATTTTGTAAGGTAACCAGAAATTAACGTTCTTAGCTAAGACAAGCAGTTGGCTCTCAGGGAAAGCCATGTTCGCTACTTATTCTGTGCACATTAATGAATTTACCCAGACTAAAGAAATCACCCTGAGCTTGAATGTAGATTAAAGTCATTGCTGTAGTTCAGACATTAGCTCTCCTGCTCTGACTGAACTAAACTGAGGGATGTTCAGAGCTTCAACTGAAGATGAGGAACTGAAGCAACTTATATGAGAAACAGAAAAGTCACGGCTGCTCAGTCACTTACTAACGTTACAGTTACTTTTAAGGCTGGACTCTCCTTCAGGTCCTGTGCACAACTAATTGTTAAATATGTGCAAACAGCAGCATGTTTTAATCTTCACATCTGACAGTGGACAGTAACACCTTTTCCTTTTTTTTTTAAAGTTGCACTTCAATATCTCGCCATGACAGATTTAAGCTGATTCACTGAGGATTAAAAATAACTCTCGCGGTATTCCTGCCTGTGCAATCACTTTGTTTCTAGCTGATATCTCAGTTTGTTACTAACACAGTTGATGTCTACAAAATAAAAGAAACAGGGTTAAATTTGCAAAGACTAATATTTATGTACTGGAACCAAGTCAAAATGTATGTTTAATCTTTCACTGATGTTAGTGTGTATGCGTTTAATTATTTAATTATTTATTCCATTTAAAAAGCACCAACGACTCAAAAACACTTTTTAAAGGTCATAAAAAGACTTAAATTCAGTGTTTAAAACAGAGGCTTCATGACGAGGGCGTGACATTTTCTAGACCAGTGGTTCTCAAACTGCGGTACGCGTACCACTAGTGTTACTTGGGCTCTCTCTGGTGGTATCCAGGAAATCTCCAAATTTTTTTTAAGATTAAATAATACACCATTGTGGAGGTATGCAAAGGAGACATGAGAGTTCCCGAGGCTCTTCTGGGAGCCGAAGTCGACCGCAAAACATGTCCCCAAGCGTGAGTCCTCTATGAAGAGCAGCCTTTCCTTATCGCCAGCAGTCGCGGTCCTTACAGAGCACTGGCGGGCCCGTTTCCCTGGGCCTTAAAACTGCAAAGGTGGCAGGGTGCTGTCACGCTGATGGTAAAAACACAGCTCTTTTCCACCGTGCCGCGATCCCAGCCACCATCGATGAGTCGGAGGCTCGGGGGAGAATAGGTGGGGGCACGGGAGATGCCGTCGGTGAGTCGGGAACTATCGCCTGGATGCCGAAGCTCCTGGTAGCCAGCAGAATGCGATCCGCTTCTTCGGTGAGTGGTAATCCTTCGCGGCCAGCAGCGAGGAGGGAAGATGTAAGAGAAGAAGAATCCGCCGTCATCCGGTCCTAGCAAGGACCGCGTGCTCTCCGTGAGCCCAAGAGCAACACCATCAACCAGGCCCGAGAGAGAGAGGAGTTTCTCTGCGTCAGAGAGGGAGTAGCGCCGCAGCAGCAGCGCCCTGAGAGCGGGGCATTTCCCTTGGGTGGAGGGATCCTGGAGGAGGGTCATCACATGGCGGGTGGACAGCGGATCCAGCACATGATGGTATTTCATGTCGTCGGATGAAATGCACCTGTTTGCGTACGTGCCGTCAGGTTTAATCATTGGCTGTTTGTTGAATCGGGGAAGTCGATTTCAATTTTTTAAACCCAGGCCTACTAATCTCAGTCTCTCGCTGGACCTGCTCCTGTGGTGGCCAGCACATGATGGAGTGAGTAGGAGCTGTTGTCCAGCATCGTCCTTGTCAATTATCTTGGACATCTGCCTCTCCAACACCACCTTAAGGGAGTTCAGCTCCATCCCCACAATGTTATTGACCTTGCAGGTCAGTTTATTGAGTCTGTTGGCATCTGCGACCCTCATCCTCATAGAGTGCAGTGGTGTTTTTAACCCAGTCCAGTTCATTATCAGAGTGTACTCTGTGGTATTTTTGGTTCTCCACCATGTCCACATAGACCCCCTGGATTCAAACAGGGGTCACTGGTTTCCTGCTCCTCCTAAAGTCTGCAATTCTTTGATCTTTGTCACACTGACAAAGGAGTCGACCACAGCCCGGTGCTCTGTCTCATCACCATCAGTGATGCATCCAACCACGGCTCATGACTACAGGTACACGACTGATCACTGTTACAGCGACTGTAATAAGAGGAGTCTCCCTGGTTTTAGTTCAGACTCTCAGCCAATGAGCTGAATAGATTTTATTTGAGATTCAATGATAATTAAAATTTTAGAAACACATTTGATTTCTTAAAAGAGAGCACCTCACGGGGATTTATTATTGTGTATTGTTTAATTCACTGTAAATAAATGCACTGCATTATTCGCACAAAGTTTCGCATTTTGGGTCCTCCTTCCCCACACACCCACGGTCTGCCACGCAGACCATGACAAAAATAAAACTCAATCTGTCTCTGGCCATGGTGTATAGGTTTAGCCTACTCTTATGCTTGTGTCTCTACGCAGCTGTCCAGGAAATGTATCAATATGATGTGCGCACGTTATGTATTTCGTTGCCACAAATGCCTAATTCGTTGCCACGTTATACCCAATTTGTGCCCACTAATTAGCATTTCGTGCGCACGTTATACCTATTTCGTGCCCTTGAAATAATATTTTGTGGCCACAATTTATTTATTTTTTGGAGCATGTCATCAGAGGGGCTCCGTAGGTTCCAGAGGTATGGAGAAAAAAATCAATTATTTCTCTATTTGCTAAGACCACAAAACCTACTGTCGCTCTAACATCCTTAGTGATGAAGTCCTTTGAAAAACGTATCAGGAAGGAGATCCTGCAGCAAGTAGAGAAGCTTATCGACCCTCTACAATTTGCAAACAGGCCTTGTAGAGGTGTGGATGATGCAGTGGTCACTCTGTTGAATTTCCTTTATCGTCATCTTGATGGCGCCAAAGCTCATGCTCGGCTCTTATTTATTGATTTTTCTTCAGCTTTTAATTCTATCCAGCCACATCTTTTAGTTGATAAGCTTCTTAACCAGTTTAAACTTGATTTTAATCTCGTTGGTTGGATTTTAGACTTTTTACCTGACAGATCTCAGTGTGTGAGAGGAAACGGCTGTTTTTCCAAACAGCTGAACTCTTCTACTGGCTCACCACAAGGTTGTTGTCTCTCTCCTCTACGGTATATTTTGTACACTAATGACTGTCGCAGCACACAGGCCAACAGGCCAACAGGCATTTCATTAAATACGCAGATGACACAGTCATTGTAAGCTTCCTTCATGGTGAAGAGGATTCCCATGGGCCTGTTGGGGATGAGTTTGTTTCGTGGAGTGATCAGTCCTTCTTAATGATCAACACCTTGAAAACCAAGGACATGGTTATTGACTTCAGGAAGTCATCCCCCCATCCTGCACTAACAGTGGTAAATGTGCAGCCATTGAACTGGTGGACAGTTATAAGTATTTGGGGGTTGTTCTTGATTAGACTCTGTCCTTTGAGTCACATCTTGCTACAGTGAAAAAGGTTCAGCAAAAACTGTTTAAGGAGGTTGAGAGGTTTTAATGTTTCATCTGAAATGATGACTCCTTTTTATAAAAGTTTCATTGAATCTGTTTTAACCTTCTGTATCATTGCCTGGTACGGTAATATGTCCTTGAATAATAAGACCAGACTTAACAACCTGGTGGCTGGTCAGATTTCAGGGAGGTCTCGGGTCCAGCTTGTGGACTTTTATAACAGGCAGGTGCTGAGGAAGGCAACCTCTGTCCTGTTGTGTGCAGATCATCGTCTCTTTAATGATTTTCAACTGCTTCCATCAGGTCGTTGTTATAAGTGCCTGCAGTGAAGACAAAGAGACATAGACTGTCTTTGTCACCTGCTGCTATTATCATGGTTAATAACACTAAACCACAAGTGTTGCTGCCATTGCACACGGCACCTTTTTAATGATAAAATGTAGGTTGTTTTCTCGGGGCTTATATTCTTTTTTGTGTGTATGTGATGTGTTTGTTTGTTTGTGTTTTTTTACATTTCTGTATGGACATACTGCAAATCTATTTCCCGTTAGAGACAATAAAGTTACCGTTGACCACTGTCAGTAGGGTGGTGAGTAGGGCTGAACGATTATGGAAAATAATCTAATTGCGATTTTTTGCCCCAATATTGCGATTGCGATGCGCGATTATTTTTTAAGGTCTTTGTCTTCTGTATTATTAAACAAAGACAAGCAATACATCATATAGTATGGCCAATACTATATTACATTAATTTTAAACTGTTCTTTCCTGGAAGACAGACCTCTGTTATGATGACATGAGGTGATGCATGAATTGATGACTGACATTTTTATTTAACTTCTTCAATCACAACAGTATATTTGAACATACACAATAGTTTATTTTTAGCTTACAAACATCTGAGCATAAAGTGCTGACAAGGAACCCTGGTGTAAACATTAAAATGAAAGTCAGTACAATGTGCAGATTGCAGAAATATACATAAAAAAAATCAGTGGCTTTACCACACTCAGTTTTTCGACATCTGTGAACTACTAGACAGTCATTCAATTAAAAAATAATATTAAATAAATAAAACTAATAAATAAAAAATACACACATCTTACTGATCTCTGCAGTCAGTAACATTACACATAAAGTGCAAACATAATAGCAATTGTATAAACACACACACAAACACGCCTTTAAAATTTAAAGGCGTGAAATTGGACGGTCTAGTTCTGATTAGCGTCACCGCTGTCTCGGTGGAGTTTAATAAACTCGGCCGTCTGCTTCTTGCTATCTAAAATATAACCAGACACTGGTGTAAATTCTCGACTGTCTCATACTTCTGTTTAATAAGTTTTCTGTTTGACGTTTAGTCAGCTGTGTGAAAACCAAGGAGGAACCCACCCGGGGGATTAATAAAGTTTTATTTTATCTAATCTAATAACTTTAATCTCAGCCAAACCGATTTACTCACGAACAAACAAAACACTGAAAAAAGCCCAACAATAACATTTTTAGGTTGTCTAAGTGACTTATATATTACGTTTAACCCGAGCAGCGAAACTCCGCGGTGATCTGAAAATGATGTGCCGGGAGTTGTGCCGTTCTCGGCCGCATCAGTAACCCTCGAGCTCCCGGCTAGCTGTCGAGCTGGTGGGTAGCAGACGCCTCTGAAAACGTCGAAGCACTTTTGCAAATATGGGATATCTTGATAAACCGAGCAGATATTTGATGTTTACACAACTACTTTCTCGCCTGAAAATATGTTAAAAGTTTATTTTGTGACCCAGAAAGATTAGTATGAGTAATTTTAAAACTTAGTAGCGGCCGCCATTGCTGGAAACTGGAGTTTGGCTGGGCCGTGCTATGAATTCTGGGATATGGTAGTAATTTGGACAGCCTTCGGCGCGTCGCTGTGACGTAATCGGTCTACAAATGCGGCCTCAGGAGGATGCAGCCCATGAATTGTATAATATAATCGCAGTATAATCGCAGCCTTTGCGGTTAGAAAATTGCACTTGATCATGTCGCGATATTATCGCAAATGCGATATATCGTTCAGCCCTAGTGGTGAGCACGCCCTGCAGTGTCAGATTTGTTAAAAACAAAACAATTCAACTCATTGACTCTGTCCTCACCGCCCCCACCTCTGTGGTGTTGGATGGCATGGCTGTCTTCATGCAGCTCCACACCTCTCGTGCTGTAGTTGTCCTTAGCCGCTCTGATCTTGCCCTTTTATAATGCCGGATGCATCCATGATTCGATGAAACACATCAAGCTACACTCTCGATATTCCCTCTGACACCATGCTAGCACTGTTAGCTCCTCCATCTTTCTTGCTAGCAACCGAATGTTTTCTTTTATATTAGATGGGAGACACAGTTTGTACCTCCTTCTTTCTTTAAACCTCCCCTGTCCCGTCGTCTCCCTCTACATCCACGCTGTGCTTCTCCAGATTTCATCTGGTAGGTCCGTGAGACTGGCCGACAAGCTGGCGGACATCAGGCAATCAGCTGACCTCTGGAGTAAACAGTGCGTGTGGTGTGTAGCTCCTGAGCCGCCATCCCAAGTAACAGCTCTGTGGCAACAAGGAGAACCAAAACTCTCTCGATCCACATGTTTGAAAAGAAAGAATTATTGTTTTTGCAAAATGTATAAAATTTCTTGTTGCTTGTGTTCATTTCATCATAACATGAAATCCTTATTTTCATATAGCAGCTGTTTTGCACAGATAATTTTCCATCAGGAAAGTGTAATCACATTTTATATGTGATCAAGCATTTTCCAAATCATTTTTACCCTCTATGAAGCTGAATGAAAAAAGATTAACATGCTGTATAAGTCTAATTATATCTGTGAAGGTTCTCAGTCATCCAGGTCATCGTAGTCAAAGGAGACGCAGACGCTTTTCTTTGCAAGCTCCTTTGACCAAGTCTAATTATAATTAGAGTGGTTCATCTTATTCACTAATCTACGGAGCCCCGCAGGGGACATGGGAGAAAAAAAAATTGGGGAGAAAAAAAAAAATTAGGGAGAAAAAAAAATTAAGACGGACTTTTGCGAGATCTCGCAAAACTCCAACAATGGCGGCAGCTACTTAGTTGTAATATTACTCTTTCTGGGTCACAAAATACACTTTTAAGATATTTTGAGGCGTGAATGTAGTTGTGTAAACGTCAGATACCTGCTCGGTTTACAAGACATCACATATTTGCAAAAGTGCTCCGACGTTTTTGGAGATCTGACACCCACTAGCTCGAAGCTAACGGGAGGTCGAGACCTACTACAGCCGGGAGGAACACCGCTTTCCCGGCACATCGTGCCTCGACCTCCCGCTCGGCTTCGAGCTGGCGGCCTCCGAAGAATGCGGCTAAAACTTTTGCAAGATCTCGCAAAAGTCCGTCTTAATTTTCTTTTTTTTCTCCCATGTTCCCTGCGGGGCTCCGTACTAATCTCATCTTATACAATAAACTGTCAAAGTTTATCCTCACATAGATGTTTTTAAGCTGCGGTTTGCTTTCTGATATAGCAACTGTGGCTCTTTGTCACAGTGTCATAGCAACCAGGTTACACAGCAGCGATACCTCATCCACACGATGCTGGGTAACAAAGTTCACCCTGCTGTGTTCAACAGAGGGATGTGTAAAACTATTTAGTAATCACTGGTTGTTTATGTGTTTTGTTTTCTTTTTCCTGCAAATACAATAAATTATTTAATCACAATCAAACTGATTTACACTTTTTTTCTCTTTTAATTACAGCTCAAACCACCACAAGTGAGTACCATTATACTTTATCATGTTATTGAATCTCTATAGTCGTTCACTTCTCGTAGTCATCATGACAAATATTTAGTAATCACTCATTGTTTGTGTTTTTGTTTGTTTGTGTTTTCCTGCATACACAGTGAATGTTTTCATGACCAAAACACTAATTCTGACATTCTTGTCTCTTGTAATTCCAGATGACAGCAAACGTGAGTTCCAATATATTTATGATGTTATTCAGTTTATAACATTTACTTCTTATTATGTTGTTTTCAGACTTGTTTAATTCCAGTTGTCCCCCTGCTGTGCTTCCTGATGTAGCATGCATCTCCCTCAGCCTCATGTGTAAATGTACACAGTCCTCAAACACTTACTATGAAATGACAGACATGTGTCTTCTTACTTAAACTGATGAACAGAAGCTTCGATCTGGGTCATCTGTGTCAGACAGAATTTAAACGCAAACACCAAAAACAAAAAACAGTTATGTTTTTGCAAAATGTGTAAAATGTATTGTTCTTTGTCTTCATTTAATCATAGGTTTACTGTGAAAAAGATGAAATCCTTGTTTTCATATAGCAGCTGTTTTGCACAGATAATTTTCCATGAATGGGTAATCACATATATGTGATCAAGTATTTTCCAAATCATTTTTATCCTCTGTGAAGCTGAATGAAAGTAAATTAACATGCTGTATACCAGCGGTCTCCAGTCGCTCTGTGGTCCGGGTCGTTTGGTACCGGGCTGCGTGATTTGAGGCTCGGGTGTGAAATTCATGGTTTTTAGGGTTTTTATCATTAACTCAGTTTCCCGGGGTCTTTCCCATGTTGTAGTAAGAAATATTTACGTGTTACCATAGCAACCAGGGAGCATTAAGGGGCAGTGAGGAGGATGTTGCTCTCAATGTTGTTGGCACATTTCAGGAGGACGCTGCTAATAAAGTTACACAATTACACGTTTATTATTATATTTACAAAATGCCACAGGTTTTGTCTCGGTCATATCATTTTATTTTGTTGTATTTATCAGTGACACCTTAAAGGCCGGTCTGTGAAAATATTGTCTGACATTAAACCAGACCGTGGCGCAAAAAAGGTTGGGGACCGCTGGTGTGTAGCTCTAGTCGTACACTGTCATGTTTGGGGTTTATTGTGTCTCATAGAGTCCAAAGTACTGATGAGATTTAGATTTTCCAAGTGTTAGAGTCGTGCACACGCAAGTCTATCCATCATTGTAACTTGTAAGTCAATGATTGTCTAACCTGTACAACAGAAGATGATACTATGTTTATCTAAAGCATTAAGTTATTGATAGGATAACATTCACAGTGACATTAAATCCACCTTTACCCAAACATGAAAAGATATGTAGGTGTAAATGAGGGGAAAGATATAAAAGTAGCATATTGATACTGAGAGGAGGGAAAACTGTACATGAAGCACGTTTCACAGCTGATGAAAATACCATCATGATGTCATACTTACTTCTTTTTCTGGGATTGAAAATGTTTCAGCCTCCTCACCTCCAAGCACGACCACAAATCCTGTAACACACATGTTGGTCGCCTCCTCACCTCCAAGCACGGGTGCAGATCCTGTAATAAACCAGCCAGTCGCCACCTCACCTCCACTCACTGTGAATCCTTCCACGGTCACAGCACCTACTTCCACAGCACCTGCTTCCACAATCACAGTCATCCCAACCACCTCCAGCTCTTCAGTTAGTTTGCCAAATAACACCTCCACCCAATCAAACTCTTCATTTCCAGAATCCAATTCAACTACTATATCTGGTAATGTATTCAGCCTCAGCTCAGGTTTTGCATTAGTTATTATTTTTACAAGTCAAAGTCCTAAAATGTTAAACAGCATATCAGGTAAGACTGCTGTCATTAGGTTTTTCTGCCTAAAGCTGACTCCAAGCATGCTCTCCAACAGCAGTCACTGCTCCTCCAATCACCTCGAAAGAGACCTCACCCACATCCAATACATCCAGCATCCAACCAGCCTCTCAGGCAAACAGCTCTCACACCCAGACCTCACCTCCAGTCACTCCACCCTCCACCACAGTGGCAGCTACACAGCAAAATCTCCAGTGTTAAATTAACACTTGAGAGTGTCTATATGGGTCCACACCTCTGAGTGTTAAATACAACACTGTTGAGTGTTAAATTAACACTTTGACAGTGTTATATGTGTAAAAGTAACCTAGTCGGTTTTGAAGATTAACAATGACTAACACTGAGCAGTGCTGATTTTCTAACACTGGAATATTTCTAACATTTTGAGTTATTTTCCAGTGTTAGAAAATCAGCACTGCTCAGTGTTAGTCATTGTTAATCTTCAAAACTGACTAGGTTACTTTTAAACATATAACACTGTCAAAAGTGTTAATTTAACACTGGAGATTTTGCTGTGTACGACCAAAGGTTGGACGTTTGTGTTTTTATCATGCAGGACTGTGATACGATTGTTGAATTCACATATAGTGTACAGACAGAGATCACCAACACCTCTGAGGTACCAGCAGCTGTAAGGTGCTCTGAGGTGTTTCTGGTACTTTCATTGCATAATTATAATCATATACTAATGATTTGTTTTCTTCTTTTCTGATCTCATTGAAATGTGTCCTCTCAGCCTCTCCACAGTGTGAGTATCAGTTTAAAAGATCAGTTTTATTGAATGTTTTCAAACACTGTTGTTGCTGCTCTCTAAATTTACTCTGAATCACAATGAAAGTATTTTTACACTGATTATAGAAAATGTATTTTCATCTTCACCATGATGTTGATCACGGTCAACATCAGAATGAAGAAACTTTCTGAGATAAAAAGTGTAACTGACTGATTCTTACTGACAAACATTTTGCAGGTTCTTACAATGTCACAAACAACAACACGTCTGGCTTGCAGATTGAAATAAACCCCCGTGGTAACTACACACTGACTGTTTCTGAAGAAGGCCGACCACAGACTGGAAAGATAATCCAAGCTGATCAGTTGAATCAAATCCCAGTGGGGAAAACTGGACACCTGAAGCCGTGCACTGATTACAGTCTTAATGTTTCATTTATTAATGATACTGGAAAAGAAATATTCTGTCGCTCTACGGAAAATAAATTTAGAACAGATCCAATGAGTGAGTTCAATTAATTGATATATTTGTGTTTTACATCCATCTTCTTTTAACTTAACAAATGAATCTTTTATAAACTGACACATTTGTGCATCACTTGTTTAATTCAGGTGAAAGAGACGTTAATGAAACCAGCTGCATCCCTGGATATGTTTGTTATGGAAGTGACTGGGACATCAGCTCTTCAATATCAACACCAAATAACCGTTCAGTTGTACGATGTAGAAATGACGAGAAGACTTTCTGTGTCAGACCTGCTAACGAGGACATTTGCTCAGATTTGACTGTAACCTTTACTCCAGGAGAGTGCAGAGGCTCTTCCTTTAACTTCACCAAAAGCATCAGTGTTGGTACGTACGAACGAGTCCACGTCTGCTCTGAGATTCAAACATTTACACCTCATTTAATCATGTTTGTCTTCATTCATTTTTTCCACAGATTTCTTAAATCCCAGTGAAATACAGCAGATTAAACCCACTGGACTTCCTGCAGAAATTACCACAACGTTACCTGATTTACCAAAGTGTAAAAACCTCTCAGTTAGTTACACCTGTTCAGGTAAAAGGAAACTTTACGAGTTAGAGACACGAGCTCTGTGCTCTCTGTGAACCTGTTCAGATTTATTTCTTTGAATGTGTTCACGTTTGAATCTAAACCCAAAGGATGAATGTTCACACACTGAGGAGCAACAATGACGTCATCTTTGTGTCTCCTCAGAAAATAACAAAGCTGATGTGAAACTGTCTGAGCTGGAGCCGTTCACAGACTACAGCTGTGCTGGTCTGATCTTACAGAACAGCATCAGCATAAATAAGACGACTCCATCTGTCCACGTCAGGGTTGATTGTGGTGAGTTTATATTTCCTTTAGCTCATCAAAATAAAAGCTTTTATTCTCACACAGTTTGAAGCAAAGGAAACGCTGTTCACTGTTACTGATGTTTACTTTGTTCCAACAGATCTTACAATAACCAACATAAAGAAGGATTTAACCAGTACTTCCATTGAGCTCAGCTGGAAAACAACCAGTAAGAACTGTCAACAGGTCCTTCCCCTCCTTCATAAGCTTTCTTATGACTGCAGTTGTGATGGTCAGACAGGTAAAGGTGAGTGAGACGGCTTCTCCTCTTATGTGTTTATGTTCATGATGCTTTGACTGCAGGTGAAAAACCAAACCTCTGACTGGGTGTGAATAAATACAGTTATTAAAATAAATAGCAAATATAAAACAGAATAAACGCTGAAACATCAGAGTCGAGTTCACTTTTTCACACAGAAGAAATGATGAGAAGCTTTGAGCTGTTTGAAGGTAACATCTGATGTTTGAAATGTAATTGTCTTTATAAAAAGCAACAAACAGTTTGTCAGTCTGTTGCTTTTCTGACATGTACGTAGTTTCTATGAGAAGCTTGTAGCATCAGTGCTTCATGTCAGCAGGAACAGACTGTAAGTGAAACAGGTTTGTGCCAGTTTATGGATCAGCTGACAGAACTACCAGCTGATGTGTTTGTGAAACTTTAACCTGACATTTGTCATTTACAGTTTCTTAACATGATGATGTTGATTTAAATCTATAACACTTCACATGGTTCATGGAAATTATGTTACAGTTACAGGTCCTGATGGAAGAACGTGTGTTATTACTGGATTAAATCCATTTACTGGTTATACCTGTCGAGTCCGAGCCAAATACAACGAGATTCAAGTTTCCACTGGGGGTGAAGTTAAACTGCAAACTAAGGTTGGAAGTAAGTAATCAAACTTTTTATTACATAATGTTAGAATTTATTTCTCACTGGATATTTGAGCAGTGAAGATAAACAGGAAGGAAACGCAGCAAAGGGTCGCAGGTCTGTCAGTTTTTTACTTTAAATATGGCTTCCTTTAAATTTCTCTTACAGCACCTGCTGCAGTCACTGAGCTGAAATTACACGTTCACGAACATAATACGATCAAAGTGAGCTGGCACAGACCCTCTACATTCAACGGACCTGAGGGAAAATATATAATACGTCTAAATACAGCTGATGATAAGGAAGTGACAAAGAAGGAGAAGCAGAGTTGTACACGATGTGAAGTCGAATTCAAAGATCTGAGCTACTCTACGAGCTACAAAGTGAAGGTTTGTTAAATCCAACATTTTTGGTTTAATAAAGAAGATATTATGCTTATAAATATTATTTTAGACTCCTGAATGTTGTAATTCACAGTGAACTGACATTCTGTCTTTAAAGGTGACGGCTCACAACGGACACTATGAGAGCATCCCTCAAATAAGTGAAATCAGCACTTTGTGTACGTCCTGTTTTCATTAATGATACAGTTTACTGACATAAATGCTTCGTCTCATTTTAAGCACACATGTTTCTACAAATGTTGTCTTTCACGTAAATGTAATTTTTAATATTATTTCACAGACAACAACAAAGCTGTTATTGGGTTTCGTGTCTTCCTCTTCATCGTCATTGTTCTGGCTTTTCTTTTTATCACCTACAAGTTCTACATTCAGAAGTTCAGAACGTCCACAAAGTAAAGTCCACGAGTGCTTTTTCTACACGTCTGACTTTCACTTTGTTCCACTTTATTTTTCATTTCTAGTAAAGGCTAATGTCATCATTAATTTATGTTTACTGTAGAGCAGAGGCACAGTGATGCATCTATTATAAACATAATCCTTATCTTTCCTCCACAGTGACGTGAATGACGACATGGAACTTGAAGCAAGTGAGTAAAGCAAACATTTAGTGGCTGTTACCATTCAGTTAGATTTTATTCACAAAGTGCTGAGAACAGTTACCTCCAGGACCTTTAATGTGAGGAGAAGACGACAGGACAAAGACACACTGTGGAAGAGAGCCAGAGGTTAATAATGACTAATGATTACATGCAGAGTGATATTTAGTGAGTGAAGAAGAAACACTCAGTATAAACATATTGCAGCATAACTAAGGGAGGATTCAGGGTCACCTGGTCCAGCCCTAACTATATGCTTTAGCAAAAAGGAAAGTTTGAAGCCTAATCTTGAAAGTAGAGATAGTGTCTGTCTCCTGAATCCAAACTGGAAGCTGGTTCCACAGAAGAGGGGCCTGAAAACTGAAGGCTCTGCCTCCCATTCTACTTTTAAATACTCTAGGAACAACAAGTAAAGGGAAAACAGCACTGTGAGGCCTTTAAGGTAAAATGGGGCCTGGTTGTTCCTTACACCTTATAAGAAGGATTTTAAATTTAATTGTGGATTTCACAGGGAGCCGATGAAAGAAGCCAATTCGGGGGAGAAATGCTCTCTCTTTCAAATCCCTGTCAGTATTTTGGATCAACCAGCGGCTTTTATGAGTTTTTAAGGCATCCTGATAATAATGAATTACACGGGTATTTACAAGGACCGAGATGAATAAAAATCTGAATAATTATTACAATAAAAACACTGAACACAATTGACCCACAGCCTGTAGGTGTGAGTGCGTGAACGCCTTAATGCACACTCACATCTCGGGTCATTTGACTTCAGTAAGTCACATGATCGGTGGGCAAGGTCTCACAATGGGTTCACCTGAAACCTTGGGCGATGATGAGCCACACCCATTTTCACACCTTGGCTCATGTGATTGGGCAGATGATCAATAGTGGGTCAACGACCCTCTTAAGGACACTTCCAACAGAGCTTAAATCTGGGAGTCACCACCAGTTGCTCTTAGAGCTAAAGAAGCTTCTCAGCTGAGGGTGAGATGTTATCAAGACTCTTAAAGAGGTTTAGTCGCCTTTCTTTCCAAGCGCCTCAGATTATTGTGCTATAACAGCGTTCGCAGCCCTTTATTGTTATTTCCTGTTTCTTGTCATAGTTTATGAGAACCGACAACCTCCTGGATGGCGTCACAAAGAAGCTCACTGATCAAAAAAGACATTATGGAGCAGCACAGTCAGTCACCATTAACTCTTTATTGTTTGGTATGTTTTTTGTTTCTATTCCAGCAGTAAAAGAAAAGAAGTATTTTGCTGCATTAACTTAAGAGCTCCAATTTAATCTTACTGTTCATTTTCCTAATTGTTCACATAGCATGGCACTCTGAAAAATATATTTAAAAAATTAAAAACACAAATTAGCAGCTGTAACGTTCCCAGTTACAGCTGATCGATACGTATCCATCAGCAGGTGAATTGATGCTTTTAGTTTTTGTTCATGTGTCTTTCACACATTTGTATGCCTGCAGAAAATTTGATTTAAATACTGTTAAATGTATCAAGAATATTAACAAATTGACCAAAAAATAAATAAAAGAAAAGTGTGGTTTACATAGTAGCAGGTCTCCTGTTGCCAGCAGATCAGTGGAAATGAAGCTCAAAGATTTTGCATGTGAAAATTAGCAAGCCTCTTCTTTTTTTAGCCAATACAAAAATTATTATTCTTACATTTAAAACAAACATCTGTTTAAAAAACAGGACATGGCTGTGCATAATTTAATGTTATCATCTCCACATGTTTAGATTTACTGAAGTCCCACACCCAGCTAACTAATCCACAGTCTGGATCCACAGTTATATGTGGAGTAATAATAATAATAATAATAATGGATTTATACAGCGCTTTTCAAGGCACCCAAAGCGCTTTATAATGCCACTATTCATTCACACACTGGTGGAGGCAGCTACAGTTGTAGCCACAGCTGCCCTGGGGCAGACTGACAGAAGCCAGGCTGCCATATCGCGCCATCGGCCCCTCACCAGTAGGCAAGTAGGGTAAAGTGTCTTGCCCAAGGACACAACGACCAGGACAGAGAGCCCAGGGATCGAACCGGCGACCTTCCGGTTACAGATGCGATTCCCAACCCCCTGAGCCACGGTCGCCCGGAGTTTGCATGTTCTCCACTGTGGCTTCTCTGTGGGTTCCTGCTAACAACATGCAGTGAGTCGGGTTGACAATTGTCTCTCTCTGTTGTGTTATGACAAACTATTCTCCCCTACATAACTTTATAAGATAAAAGCATAGGTATCACACAGCACTGCTAATTGGGTCCCTCCATCGATTTTCTTACTATGTGAGGAAGAGACAGAGGAAGGTATTCCACCTTCCTCTGTCACTTCCCCACAGCTGGTGCTAGCAGCAGTGACTGTGAGGCCTGGTTACTAGGTGTTGCTTTTGTTGCTGTTCACAGTGCTGCAGCCCGGCAGTTATGTCGGTTAACTTGGCTCATTATTAGTTTCTTTTTATTGTTTTCTTTCAGCTTTCCGGCTCCACCTTTTCACTCCTTCTTCCACAATAAAGTTTTTCTACAAGCTGCGTGAGCAAAGGCAGGGGAGGGGCCAGCGGCGTTAAGAGATTTGATTGGGCAATCCAGTCACTCAAAAGTGAGTCGGACGACCAGGAAAACAGCCAGTATGCCAGATTACTGGTCCAGCCCTGATCCTACCTCATTCTGCAAAGATGTTAATGATCAGCTGTAAATGGTTTCCACAACAGTTACCTCTGATTTAGACAGATTAGGCAAGGCGAGTTTATTTGTATAGCACAATTCAACAACAAGGTGATTCAAAGTGCTTTACAGAGACATTAGAAACAAAAACAAATAAAAAGCATGTCACTGGTCACTTAGTCACTGGTTTGTCTGGTTCCAGGATTCCTCCTTATGACCCAATTTTGTTGTCACTATATAATAATATATTTAAAGATATACAAATAAATACATTCAAAATATATCCATCTTGTACATAGTTGTTACGTTTCATCCAATCTGGTGATCTCTGTTTGCCACTGCCTTCCCTGCTCTGTTCCACTTGTCAGCCAATCAGCTTTTAGCATATGCACAGTTGATCTATGCGCTTTGGCATGGGCGGGTTGAAAACCCCTTTCTGTAAATGTAATTAATTAACCTGCTACGCATATAGCATATGATATGAATACCACTGGACTTTCAAAATAAAGAAAGTGATTTGTAGAGTGAAAAGCAAAATTTACTCTTTTGAACTCTGACAAATTTAAAAAAAAAAAAGACTAGTTTGTTTGTTTTTTAAAGTACAAGTTTACTGGTCAGAGCTAAAGTCCAACACAAAACCTTTTGCTTTGTCTTAATTGGAGGCTAAAAGCTGATTATCTGAGCACCGAAGATTTGTTTATAAACCTCAAGGTTAAAGAGTTTTAGAGGGAAGAAAAACTATTAGAACCACAACGCAGAGTGAATTTCCTTTTATTAAGTGGTTTTCTTTTTTTAAACACTCATATTAAGAGGAAATGCAGCTTCTGTTGCGACGTGTGAACATCTTTCTGTGCATGCCTGTGCAGTTTAACCTCTCCACTAGTGCAGACCTGTGCAGTCTTGCAGCGCTGCTCTTCTGGGCACAAATCCTTGTTTCTGCGAGCTGTGAGTACATTTATTATTTCTTTCACGCTCATATCAGATCTGATGCTGAATGGTGCAGTAATGAAAGAGATGACTATGATAACATTTTAAGGTGTTTGTCTGCATATTTAGATTTATGGTATGTAATGAGTACATTTATATTTTATTTCTTTAAGTTTTCTTTAAGTTGTTGCAAATTCATTATTTTAATAAAATGCAATCATTTGAAACAAAGTGATGTTTGAATGTTTGAAGGTAAAAATAAAAGACAACTTTTTTTAAACACCTAATTTATTTGTTTTAAAGTACGTAAATAAATTGACTCACTCACTTTCTGTATTCTGAGTTAGAGAACTTTTCTTCCTGCACAAACCTCAGATATGAACCACAAAAGCAGTGACTTTTACTCTCCTTTAATAAAACATCATAATAGTTCTTTTCTTAAATATTGTTCACGGTGAAAGTCGTGAAGGTGAAGTTAATTTCTCTTGTTCTGAGACATCTGATGACGCTGTCCTAGATTGAAAACAGAGTTATCGCACATTTCTGGCTCTGCTGCTTTTTAAATTTGCAGCTGTTGTTGCATTATTGAGTCGTTCGTCTCTGAGAGGATTTTAGCCGCGGGTGGCGGGCTTTAAGGTTAAAGCTTTAAATTCAGTCACCTTAGCCTGTGTTTGATGACACTGTGGTGCAGAGAGGTGTACATTAGTTCCTGTATCGCCTACCCAACAAATCGCTTCTTATCTCCCACGTAGTTGTCTGTGGTTTCTCTCAGTCTTCTTCAGCTCATCACATTTTTAGTTTTACAATTTTTATACCTTATAAGCACAAAAGCGCATCTTTTTAATTTGAATCGTTTCATTTTGTCTTGTGAATTCCTGCTTTATGTCCTTTTTTGTTGTTGTGATCTTCTGTTAAAAGTTTAGTGCTGACCACAGAAACAGGCTTACTGTGACAGTATCGTCATTTGTGGAAAACCTCTGTGTGCAAATGTGGTTAAAATAAATAATGCAATTAATTATGATTTTTTTGTGTTCAGAGTAGAAAACAAATATTGAATGGCTGAGTTGAATGAGTATACCAGTGTAATTTTAGGCACTACATGGTTGCAAATAACATTTCTTTGTTGGTTAAGGACACTACAGGGGTCAGTAGCAAGGACTGACTCCATCAATTGCATCAAAGGATGTGAATGCTCTGTAACTGACTCCAACTTGTTCTGTTTCCTTTCATTGATTGTCTTTCTTTGTTGCAGCTAGAATTATTTTTACTAGATACATGTCCTCCTCCTGTTGCACCAGTTCCTGTATGTTTCCACGGTACATCACTTGGGGGTGTTTGGCAGTGCATAACCCAGAATATTATCCATGGTCATTTTAAGGTCTTCCCAATACTTTTTATTTTTATGCACTTCCAAAATACATGTGAGTGATCAGCTTCTGTTTCTCCACAGTCTCCAACATTTCTGTGGACTTGAGATCTGTTTACTTTTAATTTTGGGTGTGATGAAAAAACGCGTCACATTCTTCCAGCAAAATTCCCTCCACAACGGCGAATTCGTTGTGCTGTGTTGTATTTCACAGATACTAACGCATCCCTTCTCTGTTATAGTTATGGTCAGTTCAGCTTCCCATTTCTTTTTAAGGTAAAATGTTGTATCCTGTGTATCTTCTTCTAATGATCTGTAGAAGGTGGAAATTGCTTTGAATCGTTTTTGTTCATAGCAGTTATTTACTAGTCCAATTACACCCAATGGTTTTCAAAACCAGTCGGTCTCTATTTGCTTTGCACAATAGTCCCTTACTTGCAAGTATCTAAAAAAAATCTCTATTTTCCAATTTGTATTTATTTTTTAGTTGTTGGAAACTCATTAATGTTCCATTTTACATTAGAGTACAAACTGCTGTAATGTTTCAATGTTTGGTCCAATTGTCCCGGCTTACATTTTTTATCGTGTCTGAACCATCTCAGCAAAAATATTTGTTCTTTTAACTGAGGTTTTTCTCTTACTGTGTGCCATATGTCTAATGTGAATTCCACAATTTGATTCATTCTACTTTTATAAGAGGTCATTAGTTGTATGTCAAAGATAAAAATTAGAATTTATTTTCCCTCAATTTCTTTCTCAGTTTCCTTCCACCGTGCCTCATATTCTGGTCTACACCAACAAACAAGAGGTCTAAACTGAGCTGCGTAAAAGTTTTCCCAAAGCCATCCCTCCCTTACACTTCGGGAGTTGCAACGTTGTTAACCTTCTTCTTGGCTTCTTCCCATCCCATATAAACCTTGAGATCATTTTGTCCCATATTTCAAATTTACTTTGAGGTCTAGGACGTGGGAGTGATTGAAACATGTACAGCAATCTTGGGAGAACGTTTATCTTTATTATTTGGATTCTAGAGTAGAAATTTGTAGGTACTGTTGACCACCGTTCTAGGTCTTTTTTTATGTTACCCTCCACCTGATTGTAGTTTGTCTCAAACATAGCGGATAATGATTCTGTCAAGGTTACGCCCAAGAATATTTCATGGTGTTCAAGTGCCACTTTAGTTTATATTCATCTCTAATCTTTTGAGAAGGTGTGTATTTGAATGATAGAATTTGTGTTTTGGATACATTCATTTTATAGCCTGATAAGTGTTCGAAGGTATGGAGTAGTTGCATCAGAATTGGAAAAGTTGATTTGGATGTTGCTGCACTGCTGTGGCTCGGCATGTGTAGCAAAAAGAATTGGTGACAGGACACAGCCCTGTTTTGTACCTCTATGTAGCTGAATTCTGTCCGTCAGGCTACCATTCACCTTGATTCTGGCTGTAGGTTGATCATTAAAAATTAGGGATGCACCGATACCACTATCGGTATCGGTGCATCCCTAATGTGAAGGACTCCTTGTATTTCCTGTGCCTGACGTCCCAATGAATCCGGTTTGGTCCACTTCTATCAAGTCCGGTACAAAGGTTTCAAGTCTTTTACTAATAATCGAGGCGTACAGTTTGTAATCGTTATTAAGGAAGGAAATGGGTCTATAGTTCTTGCAATACTCTTTATTCTTGCCTTCTTTAGGTAAAATTGTGATGATGGCTTCTCCCCATGATGGTGGGGCTATTCCCTGTTTCAGAGTCCAGTTAAAGCAGGATAAAAGATGTGGCTTGAGTTCTTCTTTAAACACTTTATCAAATTAAGACTGAAAGCCGTCACTCCCTGAAGCTTTGTTTGTTTTCAGCTTGCCAATGTCTGCATCTAATTCCTTATCAGTAATTTGTGAGATCAATAATTTGTTTTGATTGTCCCCTATGGAGGGCAGGTCGAGTGGGTCAAGGAAATTTTTAATTGTTTCATGATCTGCAGCAGCCGGTTGTGAGTACAGTCACGTGTAGTATTTTTTAAACTCATTTTCTATCTCATTATGCATATAATGTAGTTTGTTACTGTGCAGGTTTCTAACTTTATTAATAGTCATCGATGCCTGCTTTTTACGCAGTCTTCTTGCAAGCATTTTAGTTGCTTTGGGCCCTGATTCCTAATAAGTTTGCTGTGTAAACCTAGCCTTTTTTCTGCTTCTTTTAATAATTCATCAATTTGATTTCTAATATCTGATATTTCTTCGAGAATTAGTGAATTTTTAGATTGTTTGTGCTCCATCTCAAGACATTTACGTTTTTCTGTTAAGTTTTTATATAAAGCCAATCGCGCCCTCTTTGTGCTGCTGTTAGAGATATTCATTTTCCCCATAAAATTGCTTTTAGTGCATCCCAAAGTATGATTGGGCTCACATCTCCAGTATCATTGTCTTCTATATACATTTTAATGTCCTCTTTGATTTTCCTAACATTTTCATCCCTATTTAGAATACCCAAATTAAGTCTCCATGCTGTACTTATTTTCCTATTGTTAAGGCTGAGGTCTAGACCAGGGCTGGACAAAACATCTGCCCGGGCATTTTGACTAGAGACCGGCCCCCCAGGTATTAAAGCCATAAAGCCTTTGAATGAACAGTGATGTACAGTCTTGTTGGTATATGTATGATTTCTATACATTTTACATCAGATAAAAACTTTGGTTGTAAAATTCAGATAATTATTTATTAAAAGCGAGAAATTTTAAATGAGAATAAGAAAGAAAAGTATTTCTTTGTGCCCCCCTCTCCCTGTTAATGCCCTACCTGCCCCCTGGCAAAACTTTGCTAGACCCGCCCCTGCACAGTTACCAGCTGTCAGCTACTTAGAAAAGGATCCTGGGGTTATTTGTCTCTCAGAAACAGCTCATAACTTCAACTCATTCATGTCACCTAAAAGGTAAACCTGTTTCTCCATCACCTGTTCAGCTCTGATGATCCAGTAAGGACATCTCCTGGTTTCATCTTCATGTTTCCCTCTCACCAAACCAAACCGATATCATGACCAGCAGCTTTACAGCTGTGGCTCCAGCAAACATCAGCTGATACTAGAAATTAATATTAAATAAATTCTAACAACAGCTGATCAAGCTTAAACGTGCTGCTGTTGTTTAGCGCGACAACCGCTGGCAAAGTGGGCGATAAACAAACAAGAGAGACGATCAGCTGATCATTGATCAGTTTCATGATTGACGTAGCAACAGGAGAGGGAGGGTGAGAGAATGAGAGAAGAGGCAGCTGTGCAGCAAAGACTGAATAAATCCAGCTTTGTGTGTTTTCTATCCTAGCTGAAGTCCGGGACAAACTGTGTTCCTTCTCAGCTCAACACGAAACGCGTAATATTTTCTCTGAATGTGGAACGATTCCGTTTTTTAGGGGACGGTTGGAAACTTTACTAACTAACCTTATGAATAAAATAAAGTTCACCATCAGTAACATCATAGCACCCACCCAGCTGTATAGAAACTCCATCATGATAGCTAGCACGCAGTACGAGTTATTGTAACTGACTGTAAAAAGTTAGCAATACATCCTGAAAGGACCTCGAAGCTTTCTGAGGTTAAACGAGCGGTGGCCTGAGCTTTGTTTCAAAACCTTAAATGGAAGATGTTTCTGATCAAAGTTGAGTCAGAGTTTTATAATAAGACTGTAAAAACTGTGGTGACTGTAAAGCTACCAGATACTAACTTCCTCATGTTGCATTTATTATTGAACCTTCCTTCCTATTTTATCAGATGTGCAGATGTGAAAAACTTCCTGTTACAATGTTTGAGGTTAAAGCTAAGAGGAAATAACGTCTTTGTCATATTTGATTATCTTTCTTTGGTCTCCACACATTTGTGCCTCGACTGCTGAAGATGGCAGAGCTGTGCAGTCTCAGCACTCTGCTGTTCTGGGCTGGGATCATCGCTTCGGCCAGCTGTAAGTAAATTTACATTTGTTCTAAAATCAGGTCTGATGCAGACTGTAAGGAAACACATTTGGCATTTTAGTAGTTGCATTATTTTTTATTTGGCTGTTTTTTGTTTTTTTTTAATTCCCATTTGCAGTCAAACTAAAAATTGAATGTGAAATATTTTATCAGTTTTAATGTATTTGTTTATTATTTAAAAAAAACGTACTTTTAGAAAATTAAAGATGTGTAAGGCACATATATTAAATTAAGACATAAGATGCACATGTACGACAAATTTACTTGTAAGTATTTTAATGATATTAATTAAATTGTTTCAAAATGCAAAAACATAAAATAATAAAAATTTCTGTATGGATATTCAGGACGTTTGTTCTTTAATAAACTTTAGATCTCTGCTCATCAGTTTGTTTTTAATAGCAGATATTACTCATGCTTTTGCTTTCTTGTGACTTTTAGTTTGCATATAATTTTACTTACTGTGAAAACTCACCGTTTACCTCTAAGTAACAGGTTTGTTTGCTATTAAAAGAGGATTTAATAGCAGAAAAGATATAAAACACATGATTAAATGAATGTGAAAATACAAAAGGACTTCATTGTTCATTTCCTTAGTAACACACAGTAATAATACATTAATTACATTTTTGCTACACATAATCAATGTCCTCACTGTTCCCGCACAGGACACACGAGATTTCTCTTATTTCTAATCTTTTAGTTTCCTTTAATAACATGTAAATTTTCAAGTACAATGTAAAACATTAAATTTAGTTAAATTAAATTTACTTGACTGATATATATTTTGTGCATACTGTATTTTCAAATGAAAGTAGGATTTATACAGATATACAGGCTCGGTCAAACAGGGGAGGTTTTTTTTTTATTTCTAGATATTTTTTTAAAGGATTTTTTTTTTAATTATTTCAAATAATAACATAAATGCATGGAGTCCTTTCCAACTAATAATTAATTAACAGTTAAATTAAAAAAATAGCTGCGTGCGACAGTCATGAGATATAACAGAAATTATTTTTAATCATGAAAAATCAAATAAATTTGCACACTGAGTTTGACTTTAGACTAAAATCCAATGATTTCTTCCCTCAGACTGTGGTTTAGATCATTTTAGGCTCTCATAGGCAATCCAGAGAAATTATAGAATAAGATTTAAATTAGAGCAGCAGTTCTGTGGACTGTTAATAAGATTTAAATACATTTGCAAAGGTTACACTTATTTCCCACCAAAGTCAGATGATGGCAGGTTTCACTGCTGTCATCAGTGAGGGGAAAAAATGTTGAACCTGCTTTTGTCTCGAAAACAAGTTTCCTGAAAACATTTTAATCTTATCCTGGGTTTTTTTGTTTTTTGCATATACAATAAATGCTTTAATTAAACTGACTTTTTTTCTCTTGTAATTTCAGTTCAAGAAAATACAAGTCAGTGCCAATGTATTTTTTCGTGTTATTTAGTTTATCTCGTTTCATTGTCTTCATGCAACATCATTAATAATGCTTTTATATGTTTGTTTTTTCTGCATATAAAATGCTTTCATGACCAAAATATATTTATCTTTACATTTCATGTTAATTCCAGGTGGTCCTACCACCATTCACTCCTACGCAGTGTTGGGTAACTTACTTTAAATTAGTAACTTAGTTACATTACTAGTTACTTCCATCAAAAGTAACTCAGTTACTTCAAGTTACTCGTTACTTTCAAAGTAACTAGCTACTAGGGAAAGTAACTTTGGTTTTACTCAGACTTCTCTTGTTAATGTGTTGCTTCCATAACTTTGCCAGTCTTCTAGCTTGCTTACTTGCCACGGTGCACTGTGCCACCTACCAACAGAAAGGAAAAGATAATGTGCACATTTCCATGAGAGAAATCCCACGCCTGGACCGTCGTTGACCGCCGCCATGATTCTAGCCTACGTCACAGCGTCATGTGCGCCTTTTACATCCAACACAAAAACTGCAGTCGTGGTGATTTCGATTGTACTCAGAACTCGGAAATTCTGCCTTCTGAATAGGAAGATGTAGGTAACACCAGACTGCAGATGAGCTGCATACAGGGCTGGACTGGGACAGAAAATCATGGGGATTTTGACTAGAGACCGGCCGCCATTATACGAAAACTCAAGCCTTTGAATGAAAACAAACACTGTTCTGACAGTGATGTTCACTGTTCTGATGGTATATATGCATCAACCTATCAATCGTTTGTTGTAAGATTCAGATAATTTATTAAAAGCTAGACATTTGAAATGAGAATAAGAAAGTATTTCTTTGTGCCCCCCTCTCCCTGTTAATGCCCTACCTGCCCCCCTGGCAACACTTTGCTAGACCCGCCCCTGCACAGTTACCAGCTGTCAGCTGCTTAGAAAAGGATCCTGGTGTTATTCGTCTCTCAGAAACAGTTCATAACTTCAACTCATCCATGTCACCTAAAAGGTAAACCTGTTTCTCCATCACAGCTCTGATGATTCAGTAAGGACATCTCCTGGTTTCATCTTCATGTTTCCCTCTCACCACATAAATGGTAAATGGCCTGTATTTATATAGCGCTTTTCTAGTCCCTAAGGACCCCAAAGCGCTTTACATATCCAGTCATCCACCCATTCACACACACATCCACACACTGGTGATGGCAGCTACATTGTAGCCACAGCCACCCTGGGGCGCACTGACAGAGGCGAGGCTGCCGGACACTGGCGCCACCGGGCCCTCTGACCTCCACCAGTAGGCAACGGGTGAAGTGTCTCGCCCAAGGACACAATGACCGAGACTGTCCAAGCCGGGGCTCGAACCAGCAACCTTCCAATTACAAGGCGAACTCCCAACTCTTGAGCCACGATCGCCACCAAACCAACATCATGACCAGCAGCTTTACAGCTGTGGCTCCAGCAAACATCAGCTGATACTAGAAATTAATATTAAATAAATTCTAACAACAGCTGATCAAGCTTAAACGTGCTGCTGTTGTTTAGCGCGACAACCGCTGGTTTCCTCTTTCTGGCGCAAAGTGAGCGATAAACAAACAAGAGAGACGATCAGCTGATCACTGATCAGTTTCATGATTGAAGTAGCAACAGGAGAGGGAGAGGGTGAGAGGATGAGAGAAGAAGAGGCAGCTGTGCAGCAAAGACAGAATAACTCCAGCTTTGTGTCTTTTTCATTCTAGCTGAAGTCCGGGACAAACTGTGTTCCTTCTCAGCTCAACACGAAACGCGCAATATTTTCTCTGAATATGAGACGATTCTGTTTTTTTAGGGGACGGTTGGAAACTCTACTAACTAACCTTGTGAATAAAATAAAGTTCAACATCAGTAACATCATAGCACCCACCCAGCTGTATAGAAACTCCATCATGATAGCTAGCACGCAGTACGAGTTATTGTAACTGACTGTAAAAAGTCAACGAAAATAAACTCCACCTACACTTGGTTTATATCTGACCCAGATAGACTGCAGGTCATAACTTCTTACCTGAAGTTCAGTTCACCTGATACTCGGACCGGCGGCCGCCTCGGGTCTCTCCTCCTCCTGCCTCCGCTTTCCCTCATCCACCTGCTGGCTTCCACCACTTGCTAATGTTACTGAATCTGTGGAAGCTCCGCGATGCCACCACACGAAGTAACGAATAACGAGTCTATCTAAATCCCAGTAACAAGCAGTGTTGGGAAGGTTACTTTTAAAATGTATTCCATTACAGAATACAGAATACATGCCCTAAAATGTATTCTGTAACGTATTCCGTTACGTTACTCAATGAGAGTAACGTATTCTGAATACTTTGGATTACTTAACATATTATCATTCATTTTACAACTACATGAATGTACTATTGCTGTGTGATTTATAACTATTACTGAAGGTCCACGGCTCCGAACCTTAGTAAAGGGACCTCTGACTAATACGGGTTCCGTGTCGGGCTCATAGCCGAAAAATATCTTTACTCTGTTGTGTGGGTCAACTCTGCTTGCAAGAGACAGAGAGAGGCGTTGAAAGGCTGCTCCAACGGAAATTATTGTTTCGGAGGAAAACAGGAACACGGTGTACAGTCGAGTCTTAATAGCTTACTTACAACTGGGCTCGTCAGGCACTCTTCTTGGCTGCAGTGGTTATTATTATATTTACATGCTTCCAGCTCCCGTTTCTGCTCGATGATAATTCGTACTTTTCGACTCTCCTTTTTCTCCCTCCTCGCGCTCACAGACACATAACGTGTATGGCAGTCCATTCTCCCTGCAGCACGGACTACACTGCCCATGATGCTACATTCTTTAGAGCTATGCTTGTAGCATTCTGCCTATTAGCTTAGCACAACAACAACAACAACAAAAGGCGCTCTCTCACCCAGGAAACACACAGTCACAGAGAGAGAGAGAGCGTCGCCCTGTAACCATGGCAACCGTAACGCTGCCGCCTGGAACAAAGAGCGTAGCTGTCAAACAAAACCAAACAGTCCTGACCCGCGACAAAATGAAACAGGAAAGTACCGCAGTGTAATCCATTTATTTCAACAAAGTAACTGTATTCTAAATACCACCTTTTTAAACGGTAACTGTAACGGAATACAGTTACTCATATTTTGTATTTTAAATACGTAACGGCGGTACATGTATTCCGTTACTCCCCAACACTGGTAACAAGTAACGCGTTCCTGGTTTTGGCATAATAACTAGTTACCGTGCTCGTTACCACAATAATAACGTAGTTACTGTAACGCGTTACTTAATAATACCTTAGTCCCTACACTGCTCCTACGTGAGTGCCAATGTATTTTATGTTATACAATTTATGTACTTATATATATATGAGCTGACTGACAGAAATCACACACACAATGAGGGGCAACACGACTCAAACAGAGGCAAACAGACATTATACACACAGGAGGACGATTAAGGGACGTGGAGACACGTGGGAACGCAGCTGCACTGAATCATAAGTATAAAGACAGAGGAAGGAAAACATCACACACGAGACTATCAAAACAAAACAGGAAGTAACACAATGATCCTCAGATTAAGACAGCGGTCCCCAGCCCCCGGGCCACGGACTGGAGTCGTTTGGTACCGGGCCGCGAGAGTTGAGGCGCAGGTGTGAAATTGCTGGTTTTCAGGGTTTTTATCGTTAACTCGGTTTCCCGTGTTGTAGTTGTGCGTCTTATTTTGAAAGAAATATTTACGTGTTACCATAGCGACCAGAGAGCATTAAGGAGCAGAGAGGAGGATGTTGCTCTCAGTGTTGTTGGTACATTTCAAGAGGACGCTGCTAAGTTACAGAATTACACAGTGAATTTGCGTTTATGATCATATTTACAAAAGTTTTTGTCTTGGTCGTATCATTTCGTTGTATTTATCCGCGACACCTTAAAGGCCGTGAAAATATTGTCTGACATTAAACTGGTCCGTGGTGCAAAGAAAGGTTGGGGAGCGCTGGATTAAGACATGTGAAGTTGACATTGAGACTGGGGATAAATACACGTGGCGATATGTCAGATTGGAGAGACAACACAGAGAGATGGATGCAGGAACATGTAGGGAGAAAACAGAGGGACTGGACTACAAATGTATTAACTTGACAAGACAGAGAATACAAGACCAGCCATGGAGAGGAAACGCAGCGAGACCAGACAGATACGGAGACGTGACTCATATCAAACACGGGGACACTGACAAGAGACTGACTGAGACTGGGAACATACTGGACACAAAAAGGGAACTATGCAAGAAAGATCCAAGGACTGGAAATATAAATAATTAAAACTCAGAGACACAAAGAAGTACTAACAAATACAGGACTTCAACCTGAAAACAAAATAAACTACAAGAGCAACACAAAATTCAAAATACTGGGACAAAGACAGCCTGTTTGTAAGCTGCACTAAAGCAGACTAACACGCTGGTGCAACTCTAGCTACATGCCATGAATCTGGGTATAGACCCTTAATGTGGGCAGGCTCTCTTTGCTCATATTATAATTAAATACAATTACATGTAATAACTCATAGCTTTGCACATAATGTATCTTTTCCATACTTTCTTTTGCCTGAAGTCCCTGCACATTGAATTTGACTTTAGACCAGTTTCCTTGTAATTTAATTTTGATGCGTTTGAGTTCAAGCGCGTGAGTCTGGAAAAATTAGAGCATAACAGTTAAATCAGAGCAGCAGCTCTCTGTTGTTGGGATTTAGATCAAATTTGCATGTAAGTAACGTGTAACACAAAGTCTCTGATTATCCAACACGTGAATCATAAACTCTGCTGTCATCAGTGAAAGTAAAAAACAACAGTTAGTCTTGTCTGTGAAAGTTCGCAGTCATCCAGGTCATCGCAGTCTGAGGAGCTTGGAAAGAAAATTGTCTGGACTTCTTGCTACCATCCTGGCACCTCTCGTGGGGAACACCCCACACCACATCAAGAACTCCACCGACTTCACCGACAAGGTCCAGAAACTTACCCTGGATCCAGATGAAACCATGGTGTCCTTTGATGTAGTCTCTCTCTTCACCTGCAAACCCACCACGGAGGCCGTGGAGACTGTCAGAAAACGACTACAAGAAGACAGCTCCTTGGAGGACAGGACCAACTTCACACCCAATCAGATCTGCACACTGTTAGACCTCTGCCTCACCACTACATATTTCAAATACAACGAGGGTTTCTACAGATAAAAACATGGCTGCGCCATGGACTCCCCCGTGTCACCTATTGTAGCAACCTTTACATGGAGGAAGTGGAAAGGAAGGCTCTTGGCTCTTTCAAAGGAAGAGTACCCAGCCACTGGTACAGATATGTGGACGACACCTGGGTCAAAATCAAGACACAAGAAGTGGAATCCTTCACTGTGCACATTAACGCTGTGGTGTATGCTGTACAGTGCAGTGAGGAATGCTCAGACCTCTACATCGGAGAGACCAAACAGCCACTTCACAAGCGCATGGCACAACACAGAAGAGCCACCTCCACAGGACAAGACTCAGCAGTTCATCTGCATCTTAAGGATAAAGGTCACTCTTTCGAGGATGCCAATGTTCACATTTTGGACAGAGAGGACAGATGGTTTGAAAGAGGAGTGAAAGAAGCATCTATGTCCACTGTGAGCGACCATCTTTGAACAGAGGCGGGGTTTACGACACCAACTCTCTGCCATCTATAATCCAGTTTTGAGATCCTCCCCAGACGCCTTAACGCCACTCACATCCTGGGCCATCTGACCTCAGGAAATCACATGATAGGGTGGGGCCAGGTTTCACAACTAGCTCACCCGAAACCCTGGATGATTGTGACCCACACCCAGTTTCACACCTCGGCTCATGTGATTAGAGGATCATCAGGGGGTCCTTTTGTCCCTCTGTGGGGAGAAACTCCCACTGGGTTTAAATCTGGGACTCTCCACCAGTCGCTCTTAGAACTGAGGAACTGGACTTAAAGAAGTCCAGATGCTTTTCTTTCCAAGCTCCTTAGAGCTCTGTAAAACATGTTTCTGGAAACATTTTTAATATTACTCATTGATCCATCGTTTACACTAAGTTGTGACTTCTTATCCTTGGATCATCTTGTTTGTTTTTTAAAACAATCATTTGTTTTCTAGCATAGGAAATGGGATAGCAGTGACAAGTAGCACAGCATCTTTCTAACAACATGAAACACGACTGTTAGAGTGAAAATGTTACAGTGAGAACATTTTACATTTGCTACAGTTACAGCTAACATCTTTACGTCATGCTGATTTCTTTTTCTTGGAATGAAAATTGTTTCAGCCTCCTCACCTCCACGCACGGCTACAAATGCTACAGTAGCCACTTCAACAGCCTCCTCCTCACCTCCACGCATTTCCACCAGTCCTACAGTAGCCACGTCGTCTGACGTCTCACCTCCACGCATGACCACATATCCCATAGTAGCCACTTCAACAGCCTCACTTCCACGCACGACCACAAATGCTACAGTAGCCACGTTGTCTGACTCCTCACCTTCATCCATGGCCCCAAATGCTACAGTAGTTAGTCCATCAGTGAATTCAACTGCCATGTCTGGTAATGTATTCAGAGTTTATAGTTTCATGGATTATTGGCACAGCTGTGTGATAAAATGCTACATTTGTAGTTTAGCATCGTGTCAGGTACAACCAGTCTGCTAGCTGTTAGGTATTTCTGCCTGAAGTTGACCTCCAGCCTGCTCTCACACAGCAACCAGAGCTCCTCCTGCAAGCACCTCAAATGAGACCTCACTCACACCCACTCCACCCAGCAACTCATCTGACTCTCAGGCCTCACCTACAGGCACCACAGTGACAGCTACCACTGAAGGTTGGCCGTTTCTTTATTATACAGGCCTGTGATGACATTGATGTGAATATAAGCAAAGAACACGGCGCTGCTGAGTTACAAGTACCTGTAAGGTGCTCTGAGCTGTTGTACATTCATGCTGCATAATCACAAACTAATAATTTTGTTCTTTTCTGATCTCATTTGAATGCATCGTTTCAGCCACCGAGACGACTCCTGAGCCTCCAAAGTGTGAGTGTCAGTTTAAAGATAATATGTCGTCTGCTTTCAAACACTAGTGATGCTGTCGAGCGTTTCTTACTTAGTGAAAGTTTATTTTTCTATCGAGTGTAAAGATTGTGTTTTAGTTTTAGCCAACGCTGGACTGTGGTCAACATCTGCATGAACAAACTGACTGAGATGAAACATTTCAGCAGCTGATTGATGTTCATGAACAAAATGTAACAATCGATTTGATTTCGTGCTCAGGTTCCTACACTGTCACACCCATCGAGTTTGGACTGCAGATTAATGTGATGAACTCCCCCCCTGGTGACTACAACATCAGTATTACTGAAGGAGGTCGACGAGTGATTGAAGAGAGGGTCAACTTTACTCAACACAACATCCAACGCCTGAAGCCCTGTACTGAATATGAGCATCAAGTTTTATACAATTATGGCAATAAAATAATCAAGTGTACCTCCACTGGAAATAAAGCTGAAACAAAAGAAATGAGTGAGTACAAATAATTCATATTTTTTGTGTTTTGCCTTCTTGTAGTTTAACAAACTTAATATCAAATATATTTGTGCATCATTTGTGTGTTTCAGGTGAGACGGACATTACAGGGCAAAGCAGCATAAATGGACATATTTGCTACCAGAGCCAGTGGAACATCAGCTCGTTAAAATTACCACCAAATATAACTTCAGTTAATAAGTCCAGTAGTGACAGTAATACATTGTGTGTCCAAACTAATGACATCTGCTCTGATTATGAAATAACCTTCACTTCAGAAACCTGTGTGAATACTTCATTTGATATCACCAAAAACATCATTGTTGGTTTGTACAAGAAAAGTTACCTTTACATTAAAACTCATATGCTTATAATAGGAAGATAATTCAATGATGTTTTTTTCCACAGATTTATATAATTTAACTGAAATACAGCAAAATCCTTCCACTGGACTTCCTGCAGTGATACAGCCAACGTTACCAACGATCAAAGAGTGTAAACATATCACAGTTAATTACACTTGTTCAGGTAAGTGAAACATCCGCTTCACTGTAAGTATGTTTGATCTGAAAGCTCTTCTGCTGTCAGAGGACTGAGTGTTTGTGCTCTTTGTGAATTTGTTTTATTTTGTATTCTGCATTTGAATATAAAACCAAAGATGAACTGCTGCATGCACTGTGGTACAAAAAATGATGTCGTCTTTGTTTCTCGTCAGAAAAAGACAAACCTGGTCAAACGAACAAACCGCTGTCTGAGCTGGATCCCTTCAGAAACTACCGCTGTACTGGTCTGATCTTCATCAACAACATCCCCACAGTTTACACAACTCCACCCGTCCACCTTAACACTGACTGTGGTGTGTTGATATTTAACTTACCTCAGAGGGATGAAGCTTTTCCTCCTCAGATAGTTTGAAGTGCCACAAACTAACAGCTGCTGCACTGTAACTGTTTGTTTCAACAGATCTTACAATAAACTTGGAGAATAAAAAAACCAATACTTCCATTAAACTGAGCTGGAAAACAACCAGTAAGAAATGTAATGGTGTCCTTCACAATTTTTCATATGACTGCAGTTGTGATAAAAAAGGTAAGTCCAATCATTTGGATTCACTTACACTTTATAAATATCTTATATTAAAATGTATTAGTTTTGTTTTTGTTTATTGTTAACAAAAGATCTGCTTATTTGATCATTAAAATATATAGAAGTGTTTATATTTTGAGCTAATAATTTACTAAATATAACTGCTTGACATTTAACCCCCATCACTAAACACATGAAGTATGATCCAAAATAACGATATGTCACTGCATTCTTATCTTATACTCAGATCTCCAACCTGTTATGTTCAGTCTGCTGCTCATGTCGTTGTCGTGTTTACTAAAGCCAGCAGGTCAAAGTCACCTGAAGTCTCTTTAGCTGGACCTGCTGATTTAAACCACAAAGAGTTCATGAACATTATGTTACAGGAATCACAGGAATCCCAAAGCCTCAGTCTGACGGAGGAACGTGTGATTTTACTGGACTCGAAGCATTCACTGATTATACCTGTGGAGTCCAACCCAAATACAACAGCAAGACGGTTTCCAATAAAAGGGAAGTTACACTGAAAACTGACCCTGGAGGTAAGTTACCAAACTAAATATTCAGAATTACACTTCATAACAAAGCTGAACCTTTAATTGATCAAAATCAAACTTTGTTTAGCTTTATTTTTTATATCCTTCTAAAACACAACATGAAGACTTTGGTGGTGAACAGCAGAAAATAAAGTTACAAAATGATGTTTTCATGAAGAAGAATAAACTCGAGCTCATTTATTTTAGTGAAAGATTGGAAACAAATGTGTTTTTCAGTGTGACAGTCCTGATTATAATTAATGTGATTTAGATATATTTTAAGATAAATGCCATGAAACAGAGAGCATCCCTCATATCAACTAAATCCGACTCTCTGAAACTTTACAGTGAACATTAAAACATGCTGAGTCATCAGTGAAGAAACGTGACAGTAATTATGACGTTCAGTCGTTTAAGCAGCGCTGACTCAGACTCTTGTTCTCTGGGACTTATAGAAATGTGTTTGTTAATTTTCTTTACTCGTTCATATTATTCTGGAGGGAAAATGTGTTTAATGATAAGAGATAACTGAAGTTCATTCACATGTTTTCTGTTTTTTAAAGTTACATATCTGTACATTAAATGTAAGCTGGGCTCCATAAAAACAAAATGATAAATTAATTCTTCAATAATTAATAATTAATTTCTATTATGAATCGTTTTAACATTGCAAACATAAACATGTTTACTTTCACATGTTTTGTCTCGTTGCTGATGGACATAAAAATGAATCTTAAAACTATGATCCCTGTTTTCATTTCCTTACAGTACCCGACGGGCCGTCTACAGTGACTGTAACTGTGCCGGAGAATAATGTGATTAAAGTAGAGTGTCACCATGAAGGCAAGATTAGAGGACCAATAGAAAAAAGAAGATTCATAGCACGTCTTCATCCTGGTGGTGAAAACAAACTACAGAATAAAACAGTTTGTGAGTTTGAATTCAAGGATCTGAGCTACTCTACAGCATACAGAGTGGAGGTTTGTATCATCCTACTTTTAAGTATATGATTATTTTATGGCTGCTTTATTTTAATGGTGTCATTTCTTATGAATGAACATCTGAAACATCTGTATTTATAGGTGACTGTTTTCAACGGATACTTTGAAAGCCAACCAGGCAGAGGAACAGCTGATACTCGCTGTAAGTATGGATTCAATGACACAGTTTGTTGGATAAATCAGTTTACACACACACACACACACACACACACACACACACACAGGTGTCTGTTTTTAACAGACAAGTTGAAAGTGAAGCCAAAGCCAGCACTCGCTGTACTGTTCACACAATGAAATAAAGTATAAATATCTTTACTCTGCTGGGTAACATGACTTCTTTGTATCTTGAATATTAAAGCCACTGTTTGATATTGTTTGAACCTGTTTTCAGACAATGACAAAGCTGTCATTGGTTTTTTGATCTTCCTCATATCCGCCGCTCTGCTTCTGGCGGCCTGCGTGTGCTACAGGAAGCTCAGAAAGCGTAGGAGGTAAAGGCCACGCATCCAACATCGTTAGTTTATATTCATCTGTTATCAGTGATAAAACTGTTTGTTGTAAATGAATTTCAATTTATTATAGATGACATTTATCTATGGTGATAATTATGTTCTGTTTTCACACAGTAGGATGTTAACTGTTAAGTAAATCTTCTCTCCACAGTGACGAGGATGAAAATGTGGCCTCAGAAGCAAGTATGTAGACATTCAGCTGCTGTTACCATGAACTATGTAAATGTTAATACTTTGCTACATTGTTACTATTTGTAGTTGTAAAGAGTCTTATATTGGTTTAGAATTTTTTAATTATTTTGTATTTATTTTATAATTTTGTCCTTCTGTTTTAAATCCTCTTTACCTTCATTTAGTTTCAGGAGTTGTTTTGCTTTCAGTCTCGTTTTTATTGATTAAAATATTTAGTTTGAATTTAGTTTTTAGTTTTTAGTTGTTATTTTTCTCTTTTTAATTATTACACAGATTTAGGAAATATAGGCTAAATAATTTGATATTTCCATAAAAACACAACCCTTTGTGAAAGCACGTCACTCACATAAATCTAAATGTCACAAGTCTTAAAGCATCTGTACCAAAGCCTCGTCAGGTTTGTTGTGTTTCGCCAAAACTACAAAGACTCAAACTGAGACTATTTCCTGTAAACCAAAGGATTCCAACTCGTCCTCGAGAGCTGCTGTCCTGCAGCTTTTAGATGCATCCTTGTTCCAACACATCTGCATCCAATGAATGGTTTGTTATCAGGCTTTTGCCAAACTTGATGACATGCTGAACAGATAATCCATCCATCTGATTGAGCTGTGTTGGAGCAGGGATGCATCTGAAAGCTGCAGGACAGCAGCTCCCAAGTTGGACATCCCTGCTGTACGCATTCACTTTATTTTAAATGGTTTCAACAGGTCACAACATTATTTTGTTGGTTTAATTTTGCAGATATTTTTATAACTGGCTAACTAAAATGTTTCATCATACCTAGTAATTTTATTAGTTTAGTTTTAGTTACTGTAAGTATAATAAAACTGGTTGCAGCAGAAGTTATGTTTCATAATCGTGCTGTGGTTTGATGCTTTGTCATGTTTATTGTTGTTTCCTTTGTCTTATCACAGTTTACATGAACACACGACCTCCTGGGTGGCGTCAGAAAGAAGCTCAGTAACCAAGAACATCTCGGAGCATCAAACTAAATCTCCATAAATTCTTTATCTTTAGTATTTACGTTGTTCAGTCTTCATTTGGTCATTTTTCCATTTTAGCAATAAAAAAATATTTTGTTTACATTAGACCCAAATCTCCATGTTTTTTTTTCTTAAATAAACGATTAATTACTGAAATAAACATTAAAAATGCACTATAAAAAATTATGTGTACAACGTTAATAAATATAATTATTTGGGTGTTTTTTGTTTTGTTTTCAATCAGCGTTAGATTACAGGTAAATAAATGTTAAAGATAATTACACATAATAATGTGTGAAGGTGTTGTTGATTATTTAACATTGTTCAGATTTACCTTGAAATCACCAGAAACTCCAGCTGCAGCTTCACTACACACGAGCAAACTTTTTTTATGACAAAATATCAGCTCTGACTCATAATATTTTACACCAGCCTAAAATAGGCTTTTTATTTTTTACATTAATAAACTTGATAAGATGAAGTTTCAGTTCTTGATCTGAAATATAGAAATCACAAAAAAGCTAATTCTCTATAAATAAATAAAAAAAACAAGCAGCTGTAACTGTTCTGTCTAAAAGTTATGATAATCACTTGTGTCATAAGTTGTAATAATAACATAATAATAACATGAGCTGAGAGAATATATGTGACAGTGATAGATACTATCATGAACTGTATGATACAGTGAATGCATTTAAAAGCCACTGAAAGCACTAAACGCAGCTGGCTGTGTCTTTATTATTAACATCGAGGCTGACATTAACATCGACTAATAGAAAGTTAAAAGAAAACTTTGTGGTTTAGATCGAAGTTTCCTGTTCGAGGTAGCAAAGCGGAAATGTGACTTTCTGTAAACAAAGTTTCAGTTTGTGAAAACTGACAGTCAAGTATTAAGTATCTGCCCTTCCCGATTTCTTGGTTTTTGCATATTTATAATGATAATAATAATTCATGGTATTTAAAAGTGCCTTTAAAACACCCAGGGACACTGCACAGAGCAAATAAGACAAGCGTCAAACCAGGAAATAAACACAGTAATAAAAGAAAGTTTAAGATGGAGACGTTAGAGTAGACTGTCTGGAAGAGGTGGGTTTTGAGGGGGGACTTAAAAAGGGGGGAAATTTATCACACTTACATGTTTAAGATCATCAAACAAATTTTAATATTCAACAAATATGAAATTCACTTTTTAAATGATGATTTTATTTATTAAGGGAAAAAAGGCATCCAGACCTACCAATCAAACCTATGTGCCCCCCAATAATGATTTAGTTAGTTTAGGTTCACTAGCCCCGCCCACATCTGGTTACTGCCAGACCAGCTGAATCACTTAAAAGAATCGACCTGAGAAAATGGAGCACACTAAAAGATTTCAACAAGCCTTCGTGAGCCTGTCTGTCAGTCATTTCCTTTATTCACAAATGGAGAAAACCCACAACAGTAACAGTAACAGCCTCCTCAGAAGTGACCTAAACATCTGAACAGCTGCAGTGTTCATAGTTCAACAATGCAGGGCATCTATCCTGATAACCACCAAGACCTGCTGGAAAATATTCTAAATAAGTGTATAAAGCACATCAACTTAATCATCCTTTGTCAAGTATTTTTCACTGTCTTAATTATGGAGCTAATATTTATTTATATAATAAAAAATACATTTTTGCTTATTTGTTTAATAAAATACTTTTTTAAATCCGATACTTTATTGATTCTGTGTTACATCAGCAGTATAAGTCATAAAAATAAAAACAGTATATAATAAAATAACATGAAGCACAGGCCCATACTGAAGGCCTTTTTGTGTGAGGCAGTGCAAAATTTGATATACAACAGTAATAAAATAAAAATAAAAATTAAGTGAAAGAAAAAGAAAAGAAAAGACTGAGACAGGGCAAAAAGGAATTCTAGTAAAATTGTTGCATTTTTAAATGAAGTTTTATAAAATTCATTTGGAAACAAGGTTTTATTATTCAGTTTGTTTCAAACAGGAATAAACAGGAAGCTGAAGTCGTTTAACTTCACATTTAAGTTCCAGGTTCATCGTTCTAGCTGTGTTCAACAGCCATGTGCAAACCATGATTTCCTCCATCCAACCTCCAGAAATGTAATGTTGCTTTGTGGCAGAGCCATGAGTATTTTATTCTTTTTTTCCTTTCGTTGGTGACATGAGTGCAGACAGGTTTGTAAAATCGAAACATCTTTTTGTAGTAAGACAAATAAAGTAGTTGCGTACCCAGGGCCATTCAGCAGCATTTCAGTGTTGGAAGTTTGTGTGGTAATAAAATGGGACGTGATCAGTAACAGTAAGGAGGCCTGCGTTACTCCTGCTGTCTAACAGAGGTACATGTAAGTGTTTCACTCTTTGATGGATCCTCTGGCCACCAAATCAGCCTCCATCTGTACTGTACATCATGATCTGTTCTTATACTTCACCTTATCTTTATTTATCTCTTAATTATATATAAATAGCACTAACTGAAGATTTTCTCATTCTGCTCCACATCTGTCACCTCCTCACCACAGCAGCAGCTACTGCTTCAACAGCAGTCCCACACCCACACCCACAGCCATCTCACCTGCCATCTACCCACAATCAAACAGCTCATTTCAAACGGCCACTTAACATCACATTCAGCCATTTATATGACACTGATGATTCAGCCCCTGGTGACTAAGAACTGGTGAAGAAGGCCGACCATTATTCGGTACGTCAGTGACAGCAAGGAAATCCAACAAGATAACAGAAGGAGTAACTATGAGCATAATGCTGCATTTATTGGCGCTGAAAATAAAACTAACAACTGTGATGAGTGAGTACAATTGTTCCTGTTTTTGTGTTTTACTCTATTTTAATTCAGATTTTTATTTTTTAAATAAAAGTAATATTTGTGCATTTCAGATAAGAATGACATAGAAAGCACAGATTAGTTGGTTCCTTGGATATGTTTGATATCAGCTCAAACCCAGCATCTCTGTCACACCTGCTTATGAGGACATTTGCTCAGTTTTGACCAAAACCTTCACTACAGGAAGCTGCCTGTGTTCTTCCTTTAGTCTCACCAAAAACATCAATGTTGGTAAGGACAGAAATGCCAGTCTGCACTTTAAATCCACCTGCTTTAAATGTAATGAGGTTTTATCAGGTTTGCTTCATTTTAAAGTATGTTGTGCAGAGTTCTTAAATCCAAGTGAAATACATCAGATTCTTCCTGCAGAAATAACACTGGTGTTTCCGTCTCAGTGTAAAAGTTTTGGCAGGTGGTAAGTTTACATCTTAGCTACATTATAAGACGATCTGATCCGAATGGTCTTTTGCCGTAAGACGAGTGAATGCCCTGCGGTCTCTGAGAAGCTCAAATCTTTTGAATGTGTCCACATTTGAGTCAAAACCCAAAAGATATTGGTTATGTCTTCTTAGAAAGCTGTAAACAGAGGGAGGTTAATCTAACTGACCTGGAGCCTGTTGCAGCTAAACTGGTCTGACTGTAGAGCACAACATCGTCACAAATAAGATAACTCCAGCTCTCCACATTAACATTGACTGTGGTGTGTTTCATTTCATTTACCTCAGAGGAGTGAAAGCGTTCCTCCCGAGATGATGTCATGCAAACTGACAGATAAAGTCACTGTTTGTATTTTAACAGATCTTACAGTAAAGATGGAGGAAAAAACAGAAGAAACTGATACTTTTATTAAGCTGAGCTGGAAAACAACCAGTGAGATGTAAACTTGTGCTAACACTTACTTTATTATGACTGCAGGTGTCGTGCCCAATCTATCAGTGACAGAAAAACTAGAAGTAAGTTAAGTTTTGAGATACTGTGATCTGCAACCTGTTATGCTTTCTAAAGAGTTGCATGAGAAGGATCTGCATTCATGTCATGCATGCTGTACAGGAAAGCTCACAAAGAGAGCATCTCTGATTGCTATAACTGATGTTTTCATCTTCAGCTCCTGAGAACCAGTCGTCTGAAGTTTAAACAGATTTCAAATCAGACACCACTAATGGAAATTCTGTTACAGGCATCATAAAGCTACAGCCTGATGTGGGGACCTGTGATATTACTGGATTACAACCATACACTGTCTGTACCTGTGAAGCTGACCCTAAATACAACAGCAGGCTAGTTTCTGGCAAAAGAAAAGTAACAAGGAAAACATTTACTGGAAGTAACAACAACAAATATTCAAAACTGCATCACTTAGCTACATAATACAAAATCTGTGCATTTTATTTATTAAAAGAAAACAGTGTTTAGTTGTGTTTTGACAGGGACTAGAAAGAGAGAGCAGATTTCTCCTGTTTTGGCTTCCTGTTAAATCCAGAATTCAAAATCCTGCTCCTCCTTAAATAATCAGACCCCATCTTATCTGACCTTCTCTCTCCTGTCATCCTTCTCTCTCCCCAACCAATCACAGCAGATGGCCCCGCCCCTCCCTGAGCCTGGTTCTGCCGGAGGTTTCTTCCTGTTAAAAGGGAGTTTTTCCTTCCCACTGTCGCCAAAGTGCTGCACATAGGGGTCATATGATTGTTGGGTTTTCCTCTGTATCTATGAAGCGCCTTGAGGCGACTTTTGTTGTGATTTGGACTATATAAAAAAAAATTGAATTGAATTGAATTTTTGTTCATATCTTTCTAAAACACAAGACTGACAAGTTGTTGGTGAGAAAACATTCTTACAAAAATATATTTTCAGAAAAATTGAAGGTTTGTTTATTTAAATGAACGATGCTGTTTTATCAGTGTAACTAATTACAACTAAAAAGAATTCATTCCCTGATATCAACATCAGTGTAACATTTGTATATCACACTCTCCAGAACTTTACAGTGAACAAAATATGCTGTAAATAGATACTTTGAAACCGGAGAAAGAACATGTTGATACTTTCTGTATGTATTCTTTTAACAAACTTGACACAAACTGTAATGTTTTTTCATAACTGAAGTAATATTTCTATCATAAGTGTAAATCTAACATATAATCTTTCTGAAAACTCTCCAGTCACCTTCTTGTGATAATCAGCTGTTCTATTACCAAACAATAAGTATTTCAATGATTTTCAATGATTCAATGATTGAGTTTGTTATTAAGAGTTCAAACAGACTAATTTTCAGTGCACCTCTACATAAGTGCAGCATAAGTTCAGTTATTTTTAGGTAGAAAGAAATACTTAGATGAACATACTAACAGTTATGATGGAACAGCTAGAGGGCTATCCTTACAAGTGAAATATTCCAGCTCTTACTGTCAAATAAAGTTAAACCTATAATAAACGCCTCGCCTTTTGTTTTAACTCGGTTCTGTGATCTTCCGTGTTCGCACTCGGGCCCTCCTTCCCACTCCCACACACTGTCTGAGTGCTTCAGTGACCCTCAATTCTTCCGGGAGCCCACAACACCTGTACCTTGGGCCTCAGCAGGAAAGTCATCTAATTGGTCGAGGAGGCCATGTCTGTATCTGCATAGTCAGCGATATTCTGATTTTAAAAAGTCAACATTTTTTGGAGGCAGATTTTTTATTCCTAAACTTTAAAAATTAAAAGATGCTAGTTTTTTCATTAAAGTAAAATCTTATGATCAAACACCAAACTTCACTTTACATGTTAATCTGAGACAAAAACTGAGCTGCACAGCACGCAGCATTTGTTTCAAAGCTTCGTATGAAAAAAGTAGATGCAGTGTTTTAAGTTTCAGTGGTTCTTTTTTTCAGCATGTACATGAAGAGGACGTGCAGCTTCTGTTGCAATGTGTGAATATCTTTCTGTGGTTTGCACTTATTTCTGTACGCTCAACCGCTGAATATGGCAGCCTTCTGTCTCCGTGTCCTGCTGCTCTGGGCAGGAATCCTTGTTGTGACAAACTGTGAGTACAGTTTATTATTTGATACCAAATCTGATGCAGAAGGTGGTGCAGTAACTATGTTTTTAATTTCTCTGCATTTTCCATTTTATAAAGTAATTTATAGTATAATATGGGGGAAAATGTATTCTATATTTAAAGCTGGTTTTGCAAAATATCGCATATGGAAAATATTGGTCATCTGTCACATTTTTTGAGGACGTTTGAAGATGAAAGTGTAAGATAAATGTACTAACATTTAAAAAAATATAATAAAATAAAATGTGCACGGACCGACTCCATTTCCATGTTAATTTTTAGAACTTTTGTTCCTGCCTAAAACTCAGAAAAGAACTGTAAAAGTAGTGACTTTTACTGAGCGTTAATAAAACATCAAACTTTGATACAGATTGTGTTCGACGATGTCATAAAGAAACTACAGAAGGTTAAAACTGTTCTACACCAGACCAGCTCTGTCTCTCCGTCTCTTTGCAATTAAAAACGACTTTAGTTCACAACACAGAACGTTGACTTGTAACTTATAGTGGAACACTTATAATGTGTCCACTTCACCACTCAGCTCTGATTATAAGCATTGGATATGATTATATATATATATATATATATATATATTTTTTTTTTTTAAACATTTTTTCATATAGCACAAACTCACAACAGCAGTTGCCTCAGGGTGTTTTACAGGCTGCTGTACAATAATACAGAGAAAATGAGCAAACAGGAAAAGACAGCTGAACCTTTGCTAGCAAACCTGGAGAGGAGCTTTTTACCAACCTTTAAACATCCCCGGATGGAGCGGTGAGGAGCGGTTGCTTTATGATTTTTACACTGGATAATCAAATAATTTTTCTTCTTTCTTGATCTAATTTAAACACAACATTTAGCCACCATGACGACCGCTGAGACTCCACAGTGTGAGTATCAGCATAAAAGATCATTTTTATTTGCAAACACTGATGTTGGTTTCCTGCATTTCTCTCTAAATTTGCCATGAAGTCAGCCAAAGTATTTTTTTTACAGTAATTGCATAGAATGCATTTTACCTTATTGTAAACTGGGCCATTGTTAAAATCTGCATGAAGAAACTTTCTGAGATAAAAAGTTTAACTGACTCATTTTTATTGACAAACATATTTTGTTAATTTGGCAGGTTTTTAACAAAGATGCCGATTAATAAAGTGGGATGCAAAAGTTTGGGCAACCTTGTTAATAGTCATTGTTTTCCTGTATAAATCGTTGGTTGTTACAATAAAAAAATGTCAGTTAAATATATCATATAGGAGACACACACAGTGATATTTGAGAAGTGAAATGAAGTTTATTGGATTTACAGAAAGTGTGCAATAATTGTTTAAACAAAATCAGGCAGGTGCATAAATTTGGGCTCCACAAAAAAAAAAAAAAAAAAAATGAAATCAATATTTAGTAGATCCGCCTTTTGCAGAAATTACAGCCTCCAAACGCTTCCTGTAGGTTCCAATGAGAGTCTGGATTGTGGTTGCTCTTTACAAAACATCTGTAGTTCATTCAGGTTTGATGGCTTCTGAGCATGGACAGCTCTCTTTAACTCACACCACAGATTTTCAATAATATTCAGGTCTGGGGACTGAGATGGCCGTTCCAGAACGTTGTACTTGTTCCTCTGAATGAATGCCTTAGTGCATTGGTTCCCAAACTTTTTTTGCTAGGCCCCCCTTTGTTTTACAAGAAAAATGTTCGTGCCCCCCCGCATGTGCACACGCACACATCCTCCAACCACACACACACATATTTTGCTCCATTGCGGTTTATTTCACACCTCAAACATTTAGTAAACAATTAAGCAAATACAAGTAATCTGCAATAAATTACAGGTAGTAAGAAAATAAACTACTAACTCCACACCTACACGGGTATTTTGGACAACGCAGCCGTTTCGTCCACACGTAAACGGTGTTTCAAATCACCGAAAACTGAGATTTTTCAAAACTCCTTTTTTGCGTTTACGGAATACAGTTCTTCACGCAACGTCAAAGGTATATGCCTTTTTTCACATCACGCTGTGCGCCACGTTATTGTTTACATGAGATGAATCGCAGATGGAGACAAACTACTGTTAATCTGACTGTCTGCAGGTTTTACACGCTTACATACACACGCAGATGTGAGTGAAGTTGGCCCCCCCACCTTCTTCAAATCCAACAAAAGTGGTAGCAAACGTTTGTGCAGCAAAACATTTTCGTTTGTGCTGCTATCATTTTAAAGATATTCAAGAAAATTTCTAGAGGTCATCAGAGGTGTGTGTATATATATATATATATATATATATATATATATATATATATATATATATATATATTAGGGGTGCAACGATATTCGTATGGATATTGAACCGTTCGATACAGTGCTTTCGGTTCGGTACGCATATGTATCGAACAATACAACATTTGTAATTTATTTTATCAATTTTCCTTCTGACGATGCTGTCTGTGTGGAGCGCTCAGTGAATCTGTGTTCGACTACTCCGCCTAGGCTGCACTGTCGAGCGCAGATCCACTGAGCGCTCCACACAGACAGCATAGTCAGAAGGAAGAGCACAGGGCAAGCTAGTGTAACGCAATCTGTACTTACGCCAAACCTTTAATGCGTGGAAATCAGGACTGTTGACCTTGGGCAGTTCACTAGGTGTCGGTGTCATCAATTTCACCCCGATGTTTAACCCAGAATCACAGTTTCTCTAAAAATAGGTTACAAGAAATCAATTGTATCCCAAATACCTGTATCCTGTCAGAGGCTAGTTTCGTAAAGGAGATTGGTAGTAGCTGCTCCACCACAGGAACAATAAGGCTTCCAGCACACAATGGACACCACACTTACTTAACATAAACACATTTATTAGACACAATTTTAAATAATAAACCCCCTTTTTTTTGTAGTGTCTTTCCACTCAGTGTCATAAGAAAAATAAAATAAATAAATAAAAACAAATATGTATCCTTTAAGGTCCTTTGGCCAAAAGAAAATCACCTGAGCTCAGGGAAAAATAAAGCGCATCGTTGGGGCCCTTTGAATTGTTCCTACCGCTCTGTTGGAACGGTGTAGCATCCAATAATAGCATCCAGCAAGCAGCAACGACCATCTATTTGCCAGGACGGTTCGGCAGAGTCATCAGATGAGGACTTCCACAAGGCAGTTCATCCAGTAGGATCCAGGGCACCAAAAGGGCAAACAAACCAGCCAGAGGAGTTCGTGTAATGGCGAATGCTGTCGGACTCAGCTCCGCTTCACGTTTGTAACCGCTACAAGACTTTTTCCCGAATTTCCAGCTCGTAGAGGGCACGAGAGCAGCATGCGCCTCATCGGATGAACGGAAGGAAAAACTCTGTAGCTGGACTAGAGAGTGGCTATGCACACGGCACAGTGGTGCGTTCAGTGACCACAAATAATCAGAAATCCCATACTCAACCAATGATCTGGGTTACACTCTCCCCCTCTAAAGTGCATGAGTCTCTGCATGCACACTTGACTTAACAGGTGTGTGAAGGAAAGTGCTCTGAGAGAATACAATTGCGAAACTCTGACAAAAAGGAACTGAGAGCCAAAATTAAAGGCTCACCTAACTCATCATAAGTTAGTTTACGAGGTTGGCGTCTCTCTCTCCCAGAACGCCGCAACTCTACTGTCTCTGGCTCTGAACTCTGCTCAGCAGTGTCGCTGCTTTCTTGATTCATTTCAACAGGTTCTGTTTGTTCAGGAATGTCAATAACAACCCAACCTGGACCTTCATCAGATGGAATGGGAGATGTGGTCACCTCATTGCTTTCTGAGTGTAACAAAGGCTCAGGTTCAGAAACATGACTGGGTGTTTCTCGTGCGTGTGACTCGTCTTGTGGCTCTGCACGGGGCAACCTAGAATGCACATCCCCAGTGGACAGCTGAGGTGTGATAACCTGCCTTTCAGTCTGGATAAAAGGACCTCTGGTTATTATTTCTGGAACCGCAAAAGCTGGACACACTTCGTCCTCATCACTGTATACCTCATCTTCCTGACCATCAGGGTCATCAGAAGATTGTACTTCTCTTTCGGCTTTGTTTCTCAGTTTCTTCCCTTTAGAGGACCCATGAGATCTGCTCCCTGCTATTTCTTCCACAGGTAAGAACCCACACGGTAGAAGGAGATCCCTGTGTAAGGTGCGTTTTGGTCCATCTCCCAACTCGGGTTCCACAACATAGACAGGGCCATCATTGATTCGTTTAACCACAACATGTACTTTCTGTTCCCACCTGTCTGAGATTTTGTGTTTACCTCTGATACTCATGTTCCTAACCAAAACCCTGTCACCTGCACAGAGCTCGGCCACTCTAATCCTCTTGTCAAACCTAACTTTATTCCTTTCTCCGATCTTCTGGGAGTTTTTTGCAGCTAGGGTGTAGCTCTCCTCCAGACGTTGACGAAGGTTGTTCACATACTCTGAATGAGACTTATGGTTGGCATTTTCAGGTTGGATACCTAAGACTAAATCAATGGGTAGTCGGGGTTGTCTGCCAAACATCAGTTCATAAGGAGAGAAACCAGTTGTGTCGTTCCTCGTGCAGTTATACGCATGAACTAAGGGTTTAACAAAGTCCCTCCAGTGAGATTTGTCTTCCTCTTCCAACGTACCCAACATATCAAGAAGCGTCCGGTTAAACCTTTCCACCGGGTTTCCGCGAGGATGATAAGGTGTAGTGCGGATTTTGTCTGCTCCTATCAACGCACATAGCTCTTTGATTGTGTGAGATTCAAAGTCTCTACCCTGATCACTGAGTAGACGACTGGGAAACCCATAATGAACTATGAAGTTCTCCCACAGAGCTTTTGCAATGGTCCTGGACTTCTGATCTTTAGTTGGCACTGCCACAGCAAACTTCGTAAAATGGTCAGTGATAACTAATATGTTCCGGGTGTCTCTGTTGTCTGGCTCAACTGACAAATAGTCCATACAGACGAGTTCAAGCGGGTAAGTTGCTATAATATTTTCAAGAGGCGCTGCCTTCTGAGGCACTGCTTTCCTCCTGACACAGCGTGGACACTGTCTGCACTTCTCTTCTACAGACTTTGTCATCATTGGCCAATAGAATCTGGAACGGGCAAGATGCAGTGCTCGTTCAAAACCAAGATGACCAACTTCATCATGCACTCCACGCAACGCTTTCCCTCTGAACTGTTCAGGTAGGACTAACTGCCATACAGTGTTGTCTCTATTTGTCCATTTCCTGTACAATACTCCATCTCTCATTTCGAGTCTTCTCCACTCCTTGAGAAGGAGCCTAACATCAGGAACTTCAAGGTTTGTTTCTCTGAAGCTGGGCTTTTGAGCTCTTTCAACGAAGGTAATGACACGTGAGACAACCGGGTCATCCCTCTGAGCTTTATACCAGTCAGAGCTTGTCATAGATGGTAATGTGTCTTCTCCAAATACATCCGCAACTGTTGAGGGATCAACAGCAAGAGACTCTACAGCCAAAGGTTGTTCTAGATTTGAACAGTGCTCGATCTTTGACACCACAAGATGGCGTTGACATAAGGCAGATACCACCTCGTGACTCATCTCGTTGCTCACCTCTAGAAGACGGTTTTTCATGTCATCAACTCTCTCCCTTTCTTTGATGAAATCCTCATCTTCAAAAGGAGGAGCTTGTGGTCGTCGGGACAGCCCGTCTGCATCGCGATTGGCATGACCGGCCCTGTACTTAACGGTGAACTGATAAGTAGACAGCGCAGCTAACCAGCGATGACCAGCAGCATCTAACTTTGCAGATGTCAGTACATACGTGAGAGGATTGTTATCCGTCACAATGGTGAAGTTAGCGCCATAAAGGTAGCTGTTAAACTTCTCACAAACTGCCCACTTCAAAGCTAGAAATTCAAGCTTGTGAGTGGGATAGTTTCTCTCACTTTTGGAAAGTCCTCTGCTTGCATAAGCCACAGCTCTCAGCTTCCCGTCCTGCTCTTGGTAGAGCGCTGCACCCAAGCCTTCACGACTGGCATCAGTGTGCAGGACATATGGTAGCTGTGGGTTGGCAAAAGCAAGGACAGGTGCCGATGTCAGTCTCTCAATCAAAGTCTTAAACGCATTTTCACATTCAGGTGTCCACTCCTCTCCAAAAGGTAAGTTAATGTTTGATGGTTGTTTGAAATGTTCTCCAAGATACACTTTACCCCTCTTTTTGGGTGAGTAGTAACCAGCCGTGAGACTATTTAAAGGCTTTGCGATCTTTGAGTATCCATCAATGAATCTCCGGTAATAACCGGCAAAGCCTAGGAAACATTTTAACTCTCTCTTGTTTGTAGGACGAGGCCATGTTTTCAAAGCTGAGATCTTATCAGGATCTGTGTGAACTCCTTGGGCATCAACCACATGGCCAAGGTACTTCACCGAGGGCCTAAAGAAATGACATTTTTCTGGGGACAGCTTCAACCCAAAGTCCCTCAACCGGTTCAGCACCCTCATGAGTCTCACCTCATGTTCCTCCAGGGTGTCTGAAAACACAATCAGATCATCCAAAAACACAAGTACCTCACTCAAGTTCAAACCCCCAACACACTTCTCCATCAGTCGTTGAAACGTACTTGGGGCATTTGTAACGCCCTGAGGCAGGCGATTAAACTCATAAAACCCAAGAGGACAGACAAAAGCAGTTTTAGCTTTATCTTCCTCGGCCATCTCAACCTGATAATAGCCTGATTTGAGGTCCATGACCGAGAACCACTTGGCACCACTAAGGGCCGTGAAGGTCTCCTCAATGTTTGGGAGGGCATAAGCATCCCTAATGGTCCGTGCGTTCAACTTGCGGTAATCAACGCACAACCTGATTGAACCATCCTTTTTACGCACAACTACTATTGGAGATGCGTAGGGGCTCTCTGACTCCCTAATAACCCCTGCATTAAGCAGTTCTTTGAGGTGTTGCTTGACAGCTTCTCTGTCACTTGGATGGATGGGCCTCGACCGTTCCTTAAACGGCGTGTCATCGTTCAGCCGAATGTGGTGTTTTACCACAGTGGTGTGACCATAAGACAGATCATCAACCGCAAACACTTCTGAAATAGACTTGAGCTTGGTGGTGATGCGCTCTTTCCATTCTTCAGAGATGGGTGACTCATCAAGATTAAACTTAAGCTTCTCTCCATCAAACTTGTCATGAGAAGAAGCATTTGAAACAGGCACCAGGGGTGAAATGTGCTGGGCTACACATACCTGGGCAACTGTACTTCCTGGTTGCAATACAATACTATGCCCACTCAAGTTCTGCAAGACGACTGGAACCTTACTCTTAGCTTTGTAAGGGATGTCTATCAAAGCAGTTTCAAGAAATAAACCACCAGGTAACTTGTCGTGTTCATTCGGTTCAAGGACGAAACTTACGTTAGGAGTGTTCTTTCTCAGCCTAACATCGCCCATTAAACAGCACTTGTGGTTGGCAGGGATGGTGACTGGTACTTTCCCGTGCAACCTCACTGGGTGTATGTGGCAATCATCCGTTTGTTTAGCCAAGTGCTGGAGAACCAGTGCTACATCTCTGGAACACAGTCTGTGAAGGAAATCTGGACCGTCACGTTCAGATAACTTATCATGGAGTCTTAACAGTGCATTGGTACCAATCAAAACTGGTATTCTGCTGTTAAAATGGCACTCAGGCACAACAAGAGCCAAAACAACCAACTCTTCCTCTTTGCCTGTAATGTTGTGAGGAAAAGTGATGTGGGTCTCAACATAACCAAGGTAGGGAACGTGCTGTCCACCTGCACCCTCAATCTCAAGCAATGCTTGAATGGGCTGAATGGGGAGATGTGCCAGCTTATCCTTGTGAAATGATTCGGAGATTGTAGTGACTTGTGAACCACTATCCATGATAGAGTTGCATTGCACACCCTCAACCAAAACAGAAGCTGAACAACGAGGACCTATCAGACCGGGTGGCAAGCGGGATTGGGAACTGAAATCTTGAACCGTTGTCTGGGTCTTTATTTTGCTCTGAACATCAATTCTTTGGTCACTTGAGGCGGGACTAATGCTGGTCTCAGCTCCTGGACGCCCCACAGCAGGAGCCGCTACAAGTTTAAAGCAAAAGGCTCAGTAACCTGTTGGGCTTGGAACCTTCCTTGCTTTTCCTTTAACTCAGCATTCTTCTGGCGGACTAGTGCCTGGTTGGGTTCATTTGGGCATCGAGCGGCAATGTGGTTATCTTCACCACATCTAAAGCAGAACCATGCTTTTGGCATAGAGGGAACCTTAACTGGTCTCCTGGCACTGCTATTTCTTGCCGTAAGGAAGTCTTTGCCACTATTATTCTCTTTAGGACATTTTTGGTTCTGAGTGAGCTCTCTGAGTTGTTTAGACAACTCATCTATTTTGCTTTCAAGTTTAACAGTTTCTTCTTGCCTCTGTTTTAACGCTGCACTAAGCTCACTGTCAAAAGGAGAATTCTTGGACCTTTGACTCAGTTTCTCTACCTGCTTTGAAAGCTCATCCATTCTCCTCTCAAGCTTAGATGCTTCGCTCTGCTTTGCAGTCTGTGTTGGAACGGGCTCATCATCATAGGAGGGTACATCAAAAGTGGAGTGGGCATGTACAGCTGCTTTTGTAGCACCCAGATGTTTTTTCATCCTGTCTAGCTTTGCAGATCTACGACCTTCCTCGGTCCTCAACATAAGGAGTAGATCTGGGAATGTTGGTGGACTGTTCTTTTTGTTTTCTAGTTGGAGAGCTATAATGAGACTCTGGTCCCAGCAGCCTCTAATAAACTGTCTGAGTAGGTGTTCGCTCAAAGTTTCGACAGAGACTCCCCCTCTAGAAATAGCTCGAGTAAGGAGGCTATGGAGTCTGTTCAAATATGCTGAGGGCTTTTCTCCGCTATTCTGGTTGGAGCTGAGAAAGGTTGCAAATAACTCTTCTCCGTCCTCTACAACACTGAAAGCGGAATCGAGCTGCCTAACATAAGCCCTGGGTGGTGAACTCACACCAAGCAACTTAACAACATCGGCTGCTGGACTTAGCAAACTTTCAAGTATTTTCCTAACCTTTTGCACATCACTAAGAGAGCAATCACTGACAAGAAGGTCCACTTGTGTGCGCCATGTTTCATAGTCTACCTCACCATTGGGCCTAGGAGCACGGCCAGAAAAGGTGCGCAGTCTGGTTTGTGTAGACCACGGGGCTGTTGAGTCATTTCTGATAACGTGCTCAACGACAACTTTTTGAATCTGAGGTGGGTTAAGGAGACTGCGGTCGATATTAACAGGGTTCACCACAGCACTATCAGGTGCATTGTGGGTCTGTGTGTAGTGATTAGGTTCATCATGATCACTAGCTACAATGTCATGGAGGGATGTGTCACCATCCTGAGCTGTGTGTGGCTGTGTGTCAGGAATCTCAGAGTTATGTCGAACTTCTTTGACCTCACTCTGAATAACACTCAAGAAACCTGCTTTACCACTATCTCCAACAGCCTTCAGTTCTTCTAAATATCTACGAGCTAACTCCTTGCCTACCTCTTCCTGAGCAACATCTCGAATGGTTTTGACAGACCAACCGATAGCAGGATCCTTGGGGCTCGGCAAGTCGCCTAAGATCTGGGGGTTGATCTTGGAAATGGCTTGATCGGACAAATATTCTATCAGGACTCTACCCTCTGGCTGGTTTGATTCATCTGGAATTCGAACTATCCGAGAAACTTTACCATTTACTGAAAAAACACTAGCAATGTCATCATCTGTGTAAATCCCTTCAACGCCAGTCACAAAAAGTGAGCACTGGCCATCTACATCAAAACGTCTGCAAAGATCCATGTCCAACACAATAGGGTCAAGGAAAAGAGGTAGGTGTTGTGAGCTGGAAAGTCAAGGTGCTACTTTTCACCAATCTCCTGGCTGGCTCGCCACTTGTAACGCAATCTGTACTTACGCCAAACCTTTAATGCGTGGAAATCAGGACTGTTGACCTTGGGCAGTTCACTAGGTGTCAGTGTCATCAATTTCACCCCGATGTTTAACCCAGAATCACAGTTTCTCTAAAAATAGGTTACAAGAAATCAAATGTATCCCAAATACCTGTATCCTGTCAGAGGCTAGTTTCGTAAAGGAGATTGGTAGTAGCTGCTCCACCACAGGAACAATAAGGCTTCCAGCACACAATGGACACCACACTTACTTAACATAAACACATTTATTAGACACAATTTTAAATAATAAACCCCCTTTTTTTTGTAGTGTCTTTCCACTCAGTGTCATAAGAAAAATAAAATAAATAAATAAAAACAAATATGTATCCTTTAAGGTCCTTTGGCCAAAAGAAAATCACCTGAGCTCAGGGAAAAATAAAGCGCATCGTTGGGGCCCTTTGAATTGTTCCTACCGCTCTGTTGGAACGGTGTAGCATCCAATAATAGCATCCAGCAAGCAGCAACGACCATCTATTTGCCAGGACGGTTCGGCAGAGTCATCAGATGAGGACTTCCACAAGGCAGTTCATCCAGTAGGATCCAGGGCACCAAAAGGGCAAACAAACCAGCCAGAGGAGTTCGTGTAATGGCGAATGCTGTCGGACTCAGCTCCGCTTCACGTTTGTAACCGCTACAAGACTTTTTCCCGAATTTCCAGCTCGTAGAGGGCACGAGAGCAGCATGCGCCTCATCGGATGAACGGAAGGAAAAACTCTGTAGCTGGACTAGAGAGTGGCTATGCGCACGGCACAGTGGTGCGTTCAGTGACCACAAATAATCAGAAATCCCATACTCAACCAATGATCTGGGTTACACTAGCGAGACAGAAGTTAAGCTCTCCTTTTAACATGGACCTCCCGCACCCTCATTCAGATCTGGCGTTTGGAATTATTTTGGTTTTCATGTGACGTATGACCCTGAAGGTAAGCGAGTCATGGACTAAAGTAAAACAGTATGTTGGATGTGCCATGCAATGCTCAATTACATGGGTGTGAACTAGTGTGTTAGCGCAGTTAGCTCGTTAACGTGTTGGCCGTCCAGCCCCACGCACGGAGCGATCGGCGGTAGCTCGTTAACGGAGATTTGCCGTGTTGTGGCGTTAAGGTCATTTCAACGAGATTAACCTGAAAGCACTAGTGGGAACACAACGAATATGACTGCACATTTACACCGACATCATCCTAGTGCAAAGACAAAAACAACAAGCATGCTACTAACTTTAGCCGAGTCATTTAGACAGCTGTTTAATATGCTGCTGAGAATATAGCCCAGAAGAAGCGGATAGTATAGCTTTTATTTTGGAAAGAGACATTTCTCTGTAATAAACTCTCTTTTCCAAAGATGAGTGATTCCTCAATCAGATACAGGGCTTGCAATATCGCTAGCCCGACGTCCCGGGGCTAGCGATTTTTTTCAGTCGGGCTACCAAAATCTATCTCTGCCCTGCCCGTCGGGCTATTGTAGGAAAAATATATGTCAATGCTTTTGCATTCTTTCAGAAATGTAGCTGGGTAATTATGTCATTGGCATCGGTGAGCCACTGTCAATATGTGACATATTGAAATCGCGTTTGAATTTGCGCTTGTTTTTTTTGCTTTCACTTTGCAATCGTGCGAACTGTGTATAGAGAGCGACAGCACTGATCTGTGAGTGATGATAATTTGTGCACCAATTCCTCTGACATCGTCTTATTAATCGTTAGCTTACTATGCAAACATGACAAGTGAAATCTCCCGCAGCTTAAACATGTGAGAGGTTGATCGCACAGAGAATCGCTGAGCTTATGTGAGTGTGTGTGTAAAAGCATTTCAGTTCTGCTGAGCCAAATAAGACAGGTCAGGGTGAAGAAGTGACAGCCAAAGAAAAGCTTACCACAAAACGGAGAAGTTATGACAAATCAGACTATAAGGCAAAAAGAAAGTGCAGCTTTATGGTTTCATGGACAAAAGAATTTCTGTGGCTGCAATATGACGAGCTAAATAACCAGGGCTGCACATAAGTGGTCCGCAGGTGTGCATTCGCTGTCAAAATAAAAAACACGCACAAGGGTTAGGGTTAAATTTAAAAACTGTACTTTTGAGTTAAAATATATATTTATAATTTTAATAAATGACAAATTAAAAAGGCATGAACATTTTTTTGTATCGAAAAAATATTGAACCGTGACACCAAAGTATCGAACCGAACCGTGAATATATATATATATATATATCAAAATCCACTGGGGCAGTCCCAGCAGCACACATTGATACACAGAAATCAACAACCTTTGTCTCTCAAAACTAGGTGTCTGCTAATGCCCTCTCTATCTCCTTCCTCCATATCTCGTGTCCTCGCTGCCTACTCCTTTGCACACTGTGTTCTCCTTGCTTTGGCTTACCAACACCTTATCCCACTAACGGCAGCTCTGTCGTCTCTGCTTCTCACATACACCTCTGACCTATTGTCGCAGTTCTATGTGCTCTGTGTGTGAATGTTTAGCAGCAACTAAATCCCTAACACTACGATAATCTATTTTTACACCTGATGGGCAGAAACTTATTAATCATGTAGCTGTTTTTTCATTTTTTTCTACAGATTGCTTTAATCCCAGTGAAATACAGCAGATTAAACCCACTGGACTTCCTGCAGAAATTACCACAACATTACCTGATTTACCAAAGTGTAAAAACCTCTCAGTTAGTTACACCTGTTCAGGTAAAAGGAAACTTTACGAGTTAGAGACACGAGCTCTGTGCTCTCTGTGAATCTGTTCAGATTTATTTCTTTGAATGTGTTCACGTTTGAATCTAAACCCAAAGGATGAATGTTCACACACTGAGGACCAACAATGACGTCATCTTTGTGTCTCCTCAGAAAATAACAAAGCTGATGTGAAACTGTCTGAGCTGCAGCCGTTCACAGACTACAGCTGTGCTGGTCTGATCTTACAGAACAGCATCAGCATAAATAAGACGACTCCATCTGTCCACGTCAGGGTTGATTGTGGTGAGTTTATATTTCCTTTAGCTCATCAAAATAAAAGCTTTTATTCTCACACAGTTTGAAGCAAAGGAAACGCTGTTCACTGTTACTGATGTTTACTTTGTTCCAACAGATCTTACAATAACCAACATAAAGAAGGATTTAACCAGTACTTCCATTGAGCTCAGCTGGAAAACAACCAGTAAGAACTGTCAACAGGTCCTTCCCCTCCTTCATAAGCTTTCTTATGACTGCAGTTGTGATGGTCAGACAGGTAAAGGTGAGTGAGACGGCTTCTCCTCTTATGTGTTTATGTTCATGATGCTTTGACTGCAGGTGAAAAACCAAACCTCTGACTGGGTGTGAATAAATACAGTTATTAAAATAAATAGCAAATATAAAACAGAATAAACGCTGAAACATCAGAGTCGAGTTCACTTTTTCACACAGAAGAAATGATGAGAAGCTTTGAGCTGTTTGAAGGTAACATCTGATGTTTGAAATGTAATTGTCTTTATAAAAAGCAACAAACAGTTTGTCAGTCTGTTGCTTTTCTGACATGTACGTAGTTTCTATGAGAAGCTTGTAGCATCAGTGCTTCATGTCAGCAGGAACAGACTGTAAGTGAAACAGGTTTGTGCCAGTTTATGGATCAGCTGACAGAACTACCAGCTGATGTGTTTGTGAAACTTTAACCTGACATTTGTCATTTACAGTTTCTTAACATGATGATGTTGATTTAAATCTATAACACTTCACATGGTTCATGGAAATTATGTTACAGTTACAGGTCCTGATGGAAGAACGTGTGTTATTACTGGATTAAATCCATTTACTGGTTATACCTGTCGAGTCCGAGCCAAATACAACGAGATTCAAGTTTCCACTGGGGGTGAAGTTAAACTGCAAACTAAGGTTGGAAGTAAGTAATCAAACTTTTTATTACATAATGTTAGAATTTATTTCTCACTGGATATTTGAGCAGTGAAGATAAACAGGAAGGAAACGTAGCAAAGGGTCGCAGGTCTGTCAGTTTTTTACTTTAAATATGGCTTCCTTTAAATTTCTCTTACAGCACCTGCTGCAGTCACTGAGCTGAAATTACACGTTCACGAACATAATACGATCAAAGTGAGCTGGCACAGACCCTCTACATTCAACGGACCTGAGGGAAAATATATAATACGTCTAAATACAGCTGATGATAAGGAAGTGACAAAGAAGGAGAAGCAGAGTTGTACACGATGTGAAGTCGAATTCAAAGATCTGAGCTACTCTACGAGCTACAAAGTGAAGGTTTGTTAAATCCAACATTTTTGGTTTAATAAAGAAGATATTATGCTTATAAATATTATTTTAGACTCCTGAATGTTGTAATTCACAGTGAACTGACATTCTGTCTTTAAAGGTGACGGCTCACAACGGACACTATGAGAGCATCCCTCAAATAAGTGAAATCAGCACTTTGTGTACGTCCTGTTTTCATTAATGATACAGTTTACTGACATAAATGCTTCGTCTCATTTTAAGCACACATGTTTCTACAAATGTTGTCTTTCACGTAAATGTAATTTTTAATATTATTTCACAGACAACGACAAAGCTGTTATTGGGTTTCGTGTCTTCCTCTTCATCGTCATTGTTCTGGCTTTTCTTTTTCTCACCTACAAGTTCTACATTCAGAAGTTCAGAACGTCCACAAAGTAAAGTCCACGAGTGCTTTTTCTACACGTCTGACTTTCACTTTGTTCCACTTTATTTTTCATTTCTAGTAAAGGCTAATGTCATCATTAATTTATGTTTACTGTAGAGCAGAGGCACAGTGATGCATCTATTATAAACATAATCCTTATCTTTCCTCCACAGTGACGTGAATGACGACATGGAACTTGAAGCAAGTGAGTAAAGCAAACATTTAGTGGCTGTTACCAGTGTTGGGCAATTTACTTTGAAAAAGTAATTAATTATAGTTACTAGTCAATTTTTCAAAACAGTAACTGAGTTACAAGATTCTAAAATTAATTGTAGTAATTACTGTTAATTAACGTTTAACCCTCCTGGGTCCAGGATATAATTGGCCATTTTTAACTACTTTTGATTTTCCCTCCACATTTTACCTTTAAAAACTATTTACTTTGCCTTGTTTGGTCTCATTCTTTTCAGCACAACCTCACGTGTCTGAATTTACAGTCATGTTTTCATTTTGACATACTGTATTAACACAATTGATCTAAAATCAGATAAAAAAGAAACATAAAATCCGAGTAGTAAAAGTGATAATTTTCTTTCTGTAACAACCACAAACATGTTTAATGAGTCATATTTCATAACTTTAAATGCAAATATCAATTGTCAATTTTAAAATCATATGTACAAGTTTAGCAAACAGAGTTATTTGCAGCCATTTACCTTTTACCCTTTTTTAAATAACCATCCATCCATCCATCTTCATCCGCTTTATCCAAGGCCGGGTCGCGGGGGCAGCAGCCTACACAGAGAAGCCCAGACCTACTACACACAATGGAAATGACACCAACTGTGCTATATGAAGTGAAAACATGCACAGTTACAGTTTCAGTGATGAAATATCTCAGGACAATAACTGACCTTGTTTCTGTCAGTGAGTTAAAACTGCAGGATTGTTCATCGCGGTTTAAAGCGAGCCTGGATGATCCAGAATAACATGAGAACTTAGATTTGATGGGCAGATTAATCCAGGTTAATGTTGAATGTGTGCTGTAGCCTGGGGTTACTTCAGCAGCAGCATGGAGATACTTGCTCAGTGATAACAACATTTTGTCGTGCCATAGTCCACTTTCACCTTCAGTGTTTTTCTTCTCATCCGTGCGATGCATTCATGGGATTCATGTAGCTGACCCACAGAGGAGGGAGCGTAAGCAGAGTAGCCTGTCGGTGTTCATGGTTAATGTTATATCACATAAACGAAAGGAGACATCGGCTGAAAGTCAAAGGTGATGATGCTGATTAGATTTGCTCACAGGTTTCTTGCTTTAAAGTGTGGAGGGGTCGGAAATCAGCCGTATATCTCATCACACATCTGCTTATATCTTCTTAAATCCAGTCGTCTAAACCCACAAAGAGCAGCACATAGTGCATAATAACAGACTGTACAACTATTATCTGACGTTTCCCCACAGTGCACATGTTTAAACTACCCAGTATCCTTAAACAGCCTCTGAATAACTAAAATATAATATTTCTGATGTGTGGAACTGCGATCAGATTTATGTAGCTTAGCTATTAATCGAGTGCTGATTAATAAGTAATAAGACCATATATGAAGATTTTGGCCAATGAAAATAGTCTTTCTCTACGTGGGCTAAGCCTCTGTTTTCAGAAAGTCTCCTAGTCTAGTTATACAGAAGAAGTCTGTAGGAAAACAGCGCTCAGCTCCACTGACCTGTGACCTCAGAAAACATCAGGGGTGTCCACCTCCAGGCCTCGAGGGCCGGTGTCCTGCAGGTTTTACATGTGTCCTTGATCCAACACAGCTGATTTAAATGGCTAAATGACCTCGTCAACATGTGACCCAGGGTGAGATCTAAAACCTGCAGGACACCGGCCCTCGAGGCCTGGAGGTGGACACCCCTGCTGTAGACACTCACGGTTGTACGTCTCTCCTGACATCTGTAGTTACTATAATTATTAACCTGTAGCCACTGATTTTTCAGTCCAGGTATTGTGTGATGTGGCGTACCTGAGCGGTTTCCTTTCCTTGTGAACGGCGTCTTGAAGCCACCATTCCACTGAGACCAGCTGAGGTTCCAGTAAATAGTAGAAAGGCCAACTGAAGGGTCAGATGTGTCTTTCAGTCAGATTTTGAACTCTGCCGAGTTTTAAGCCATTTACTTTTTCACCTTGTTGCTCCAATTTCATGCTGTCGAATTGTGCAATCATTGACATTTTTCATAGATTCAACAAAATAAAATAGAACAATTATTTGTTTTTACTCACTAAACTACCTACAGATACAGTTTAAAATTGGCTCCTTGCTAAGTCGTCTGTTAGATTGAATCACAAAACTGGTTATTACTTTGATTTAAGTGCCTTTTTTATGCTTGATTGACTCATATACAGTGTTCAGTGTTTCAACAAACAAGTTAAAAAAACCCAAAAAAACACTTTGTATAACTGAGTTTTTCCATATCCTCACCGTACTCTACAGGAGCCTGTATTTAACGCATGGTCTTTGCCTTTGAATTTGAACCTCCTAGGACCTGGTGCCCACATATGTGGACATCATATTTTGGGTTGTCCAGACAAAAATACTAAACTTTAAATTTAAATCCTTCATATGTGGATTCTATTTACCAAAAATCTGGTAATTCTTTGTTTTTACATTCATCAGGTCCCAGTCAGCCCAAATAGCAAAGAGAAATGTAAAAAGCAGAGGTGTGGACTCGAGTCATTAATTTTATGACTTTAGACTTGACTTGAAAAAATGTTCTAAGACTGTGACTTGACTTGGACTTTTACACCAATGACCTGGGACTTGAACCTGTTTACTTGAAAAGACTTGATATTTCACCCCAAATCTAAAATTTAACACACATTATGTAGAAAGTGTGCACCATTAATTCAATTCATTCATTCCAACCACACTCCGTACGTATGTGGGCGTGAGCTGTAGCACAGCCAATCAGACCTGAGACTTGAGACTTACTTGAGACTTGCAAAACAATGACTTGGTCCCACCTCTGTTAAAAAGCCATGAAAGAGTTCAGGTCCTAGGAGGTTGAATCAGGAGGGTCTGATTACTCAGCCCTGATCGTGACTCTGTAGTTGTAATTTTGTAAATATAAAAGTAGAGTAAATATAGGTGTGCACATCCTGATTGTTTTCGTGCTTTTGCTGCATATTAACATATTTAGATTTTGTTTTGCCGTCTCATCTGATCTGAATGTGTCCTGCTGAAACACCCGCTGAGCCTCCACAGTGCGAGTAGCATTTAAAAACACACTAATCTTGTTGCCAGAGGCTGATGTCATTAGTCTGATCTGTGTAAATTCATTCAATAGTTCTGATGGATGTGAGAGGAAATGCATTTTTCTTTGTAACACCAGCTGACTCGCTCTATAAACCATATTAATAACCCTACTTGTCAGAAGCATTTCCTGTTCTTTTCATAATACCATATCAAATGTATATACATCTTATTCTACATGTTGAATGTCACCACTTGGATAGTCTTCTGTTATACAGACAATAGTAATGCCGTCATCACTGTTATCTGTGTCTTCGCCTTCATCGTGTCTTCGGCCCTGGCTGTGGGAGTCTACAAGATCTACCATCTGAAATGCATCAAGTCCAGAAACTAAACAGCCGCAGACGCTTAACAGAAGAGACGAGTCTGATGGAGCCGATCCACGTGTCGTATACTTTGGTATCAAGTTCATAAATAACATAATGACCTTTCTGACACATCTTAAAGATTTTTTTTTCCTTTTCAATTTTGACATCATAGTATAATTCTTTTTATAAACAGAAAAATTAAATACTAGCTTCCGTTAAATAAAAGCAAAAGTAAACATGGAAGTGTAGCAGAGGGTCTAAATACCTTTAGATGAAATGATTTGTTAACATTTTATTTTTGCGCTTTTACATTTGAAACTATTCTGTAGAAAAACTTCAACCCAGTGGATGACATCAAAGGTTCTTTTACAGCAAACTTGATACTTGTTACATGTTGTTACATTTATACAGTGATTTCCTGTTTGTACTAAAAATTCTTATAATATGCAGCGATTCTATCAGTAAATAACACTGAAATGATGTCAGTGAGTTCAGTTTTCAGGATGAGCCTAATTTATCTGCACAGATGACAAGTTGAGCTGAATTGAGGAACATGAGGAACGAAAGTTTTCTGAAGTACAAACCAATGAAAGTTACAACTTACCTTTAAGCTGGAACACTGTGGTATCCTTACAAGGGAAATATTAAAGTTCTTACTTTGAAATGAAGTAAAAAGGACCAGTTTTACCATCCAGGCCCCTAAAACCCAAAATTAAAACCAGGGTCTCAAACTTACATGAGCTGCGGGCCACTGCTGACACTGCAGTCTCATTGGACGGTCGCTTTAGTGTTCAAGTAGTACAAAAAACAAGAAAACACAGAAATATTTCAGATTTTTTTTTTTTTTTAACATTTCAAATATCTCTTTAAGAACTTATTTATGGGCCACAAGTAGGAGTGACATGGGCCACAAGTGGCCCCCAGGCCGCATGTTTGAGCCCTGTGACCTGTAGCTGTGCTTGTGTTTTTGCAGAGAAAGCACGTTTGTCACAATTGAAACCTTCTCCAAGAAAAACAAGACAAAAGGAAGAAAAATGACATTTGAAAGCTTTATTACATCGAGTTTGCGTACAAGGCGTGTCACGGGTATGTTTCTGACATGAAATGTTCACTGAGAAAACTAAACTAACAAAACAATAAATATCAATTACCAGTACTTTGCATTGTGGCCGACACCTGGACTCTTCAATACTATGCTGAGGAGGACACGTGGAAGATAAACAGGGCAAAGCTAAAAGAGGCACAGTGGAGCGCTGCGATGCATCAAGACAACACGAGCGCCGTGATGGTTAAAGTGACCGAGCGCTGTGTGAGGACCAACAGAAGATTTTAACAAAGTATTAACATTTGTTCCGCATCTGCGGCGCTCTGCTGCTGTTAGAAATGCACTTTAACATAAATGATCAGGTGCCTTAGTTAGATATGCTTCAAAGAAAAAGCATAAAATGCCCTAAAACACTGAGCGTAGGAATTCTGTATAGCATCAAAGCAAAATATTTAATAAAAATAGTGCCACAGCTCCTTTAAAAACTCTAAAATACTGCAATGTTTTGGTGCTACACAGACGAGATTAACAGGACTGCAGGTGAAGATGATGAAAATTTAAGAGAGCAGAAACACTTTTATCGCCATGGGAACGTAAAACAACGAAGGAACAAAATCTAGGACGAGGTGAACGGCAGCAAACACAAACTGCAAACACAAACTGCAAACACTGCGTTTGCAAGTATCAGACAAATAACTGCAACATTTTCTGTGAACACAAAAGAACCTGCGCTGCCTCGGACCTGGAAGCTCGGACTTCGTATGTTGACAAAAACAAACATTAGAAACAGAGGACGTGTGAGTTTACAGGGTCTGACGTAGAGCTGGGCGATATGAGATTTTTTCATATCACGATATGTTTTTTTCATTTCAGGCGATAACGATATCTATCACGATATAAGCCAAATAACTATATTTGTAAGATTTAAATGTGCCGTTGCTCACAAGTAAAATGTGAAATAATCAGCAGCTTGTTTTTATTTAAATATTTATTTCCCATAATAAGTTCAACAGGGTAGATGTACTTAAGGAACATGAGACTTTTTCAGATAAATAAAGGCAAATATTGCAAACTACACAAAAGGCAGCCGCTAAAGCGTTTAAGTTTCAAAATAGAACAAACGAAACAGACTAAACTGTCAATTCCACTTAGAAACAAAATATTAATTCTAAAAATAAATCTTAGTTTGTTTTACAGAAGAACAGACAAAACTGACTAACTTTTGTCAATATCAAATAAACTGAGAACTAAAAGGAAATTCTCAATCTCTCCTTGTTGTATAGCTGAGCTTTTCAAACAGTTTTAACAGTTACTTTAGTCTGACAAAAGCCGAATGACGAATTAGCGCTTCCAGTCAGAGACTGAGGCGACGTCCACACGTACACGGGTATTTTTGAAAACGGAGATTTTCCGTTTTCGTTTTAAAAAATAATCCCGTCCACACATAAAGGCAGAAATGAAGGAAAACGCTGCTATGAACATGCCAAAGCAGCAGGTGGCGCTAGATTCCTAACCGTGCAGAAATGTTGGCCAATCAGAAGTCTAGAAGCCTCGGTGGGAAAAAGTAAACAAAGCTGGGGCATAGAAGCAGAACCGAGTCGTCTGTGTGGAGGGACAGTAACTGTGTGTATATGTAAGCATTTAAACACTGCAGAGAGTAGAATTAACAGTATTGTAGAAATTCATTTCACCGAAACAATAACGTGGCGCACAGTGTGACGCATGCACCAGTTTATTGTATTTCCAGACTTGCTTTCGGCACAATTTACAGTGCACGCTACTCTGTTTTTTGTCAGACTTGAAATAGCCGAAATACCTTCACACTACGGAACTTCTATGGCTCTTCCGTTCGACAATCTCTCCGGCGTTGGAACCATCATCTGTTTTCTCTTCGGTCACGCTCGGTTGATTTTTCTAGTCGGCACACTCATTTCCTCCATTACCCGCTGGCTGCTTCCCAAACAAACACACGTGCGGCTTGGCACTTGTGCTGTACGTAACAAGTCACGCGACGTGACGCTGCGGCTGTGATTGGTTCGGCTCTGCGCTACTTAATTTGGATTGGCTGACCTTTTTTTTTTTTCTTTTTTTTTTTTTAAGAGGACAAGAGCGGCGAGGTCTATCGCGATAGCTTAATTTCTCTATCGAGTAAAAGTTATATCGCGATACATATCGTTATCGTTCTATTGCCCAGCTCTAGTCTGACGCTAACGTGTAAGACACTGAAATAAAGCAGCGTCGAACCTCGTTTACAGGCTACACCTTCGCTGTATCGTCGCTGTCGTTACGTAAACCACTTCCTGTTTCTATTTAAGTCGTCTGCCTCTAAAGGCACAAACGGATCATTTTAATGGTTTCCTTTGTTATTCTTTGGTGGTGTTTATTTCCAGGTACAGTACAACTAAATGTTTCCCCCTCAGTACAAATTGGTAAAGCATAGAAATCATAAAGATGCTCTCCCACATATAAACCGTCTCCTCTCCTCTGATTGGCTGTTACCTGTGCTGTACTTTTAGCATGGATCAGTAACTTCTCACTTGTTACATAAAAGACACACGCACTGCAACTTACACAGCAGCATTAACGCAGTTTTGTGTAGCTAATCTACTTTTCTGATGGCTCGGACACAAACGAAACTCTGCAGCTGCAGTTCATCTCTCGTTAGTTCAGTCATGGAGGGAACCGTGTTGGTATCGCGAGGACGTGAACGTCACATGTAACACTGCTGCTGTTACAGTTTCTTTGCCTGCTCGGCTCTCAGAAAAGACACACTGTGATATTTTCAAAGACAATACATGGGCGTCACAATGACTTACATTCAAAGTGTTGTGGAGACATTTGCTCGTGTCCCCCTAGCACAGCTGTAGTCTACCCTCTAAACGATCCTTCCTTTTCTAATACATTCATTAGACATGATCACCCTGCCAGCCTTCCAGTACCAGGGTAAAAAGTGCAACACAACAACACTTCAACCGCAATTAGACTCTGCAGAGTTGCTGTCAATGAGCGAACGTCTCTTCGCTCCATTTTTAGACACTAATTTTATTTTTTGTGCCATCTGAGGCGACTGTAGGTCATCGAGAGCTTTCGAGGTCAAATTTAATGATATTTTGCACTGATCGACTGTTGACTGAACATTGCGCCCACCTCTTTCCAGTACCTCTGCTTTAGCAGTACGTATACTGAGAAACAGTCTGACATGAGCAGAATGACGTGTTTGAAAGCCATAGCGACACATCGGTGAGATACAATACACATTAAAGTCTAGGAAAGGAGCTGCACTGGTAATATAATATATTCTTTACTCGAGGGGAGAAAAGGTTACAGACTGAACGAGCACTCTGAAAATTAAAAAACGTGTTACTATTGATGACAAGAAACTGGAGCAAGTTTTCTATTAATGAAGACGGACGAGTCCAGCTTGAAAAGCAAGAAGGTCGTGGACAGGAGTTCTGCAAGGCATAGTGTGCGTAACTCTGGGCTTAGCTGCCCTGCGTCATGCTCTGCATGTGTTTGGCAATGTCATACACGTAGGTGATGTCCGGCCTCTTCTCCGGGTCCGGGTTGATGCACATATCTACCAATTTCCTCAGCTGGTGGCGCGGACGGGACAAAAAGAAGAGAAACATTGTCAGAGATGCAGTGAAACAAGATCACACAGGAATTTAGAAGAGCAGCTCTAGACAAATCTAACAGTTGCTAACAGCGCCCTCTAGGTGACCTCTCCCGTCATAGCAACAACAACAGAGCAACAGGTAAGCCGACTGAGACGGAGGCGCGTGGCTGGGGTAGCGCGCTAATCATTTATTGGTCTGCTGAATCCACTGTTACCTGAGCACACCCCCCATATGCACGCACACGCGCGTGCACACGCACACAGCTGCCACTCCGCTGCCATCCGGAGACAGCGCTTCCACTTGAAGCGGCGCGCGGTGGCTGATTGGAGCAGATAGACAGGCTCGCAGGCGGAACAGCCACCGCCATCATTAAAAAAAAAAAAAAAGATAATAAAAGACGAGGAAAGAAAGGGGGGAAAAAAAACATCTACATGAGGTCGCTATGGTAACCGTCTGCCGACTTCCCGGCCGCTGTTGCGCGGCGCGCGGGCTCGGGCGAGTTTTGTGTATCGGCGCGCGAGCGTGCGTGTGAGCGAGAAAGTGAGGCAAAGATGCAAATTCAGACAGTCTGAGAATTAGTCGCACAGAATGGAGATGGGGAGGGCGCCGAGATGCAGATATGTAAAATATTCATGTGCGTGTGGGGGGTGGCGGAGCTGGCGAAGGGAGGCGTGTGTGTGGTGGGGGGAGCATAGATGGAGATGGTTAAATGACACAACAAAGATGAGCAGCTGACAGTTTGCTGCCGATCCTTCAGGAGCATTGTTTACATCCAGACAGGCGCTGCAGGCACCCCCCTCATCTCCATCTCTCCATCGCCCTGTCTCTCGCTCCATCATTCCCTCTCTCCTGCGCTTTGTCTTCCTTTCTCCTGGATGGGGGTGACATGTGGGGCAACGCAGAGGCTCAGCGTGGCGCTCGTGTGTGTGGAAAGAGCTCATGTAACAAATATACACTTGCAAGAACTAAAACACTCACACACACACAGAGCAACCACAGAGGCTTAAAACACCTCACAATTAGCCTTTATCAGGCTAATGAGGTAAATACCAGAGTAAAACAAAAGCCTCTCTCTGCAGGGTAAACGAGCTCACTGGAGACACGAACAGCCATTTAAAATGAGCCACTGCAGACACACTGGCTACAGATCGGCGGCACTAAAGGTAAAAACCACATCGGCGTGCTTTAAAGTCATACCTGACCATGATGGTTCATACAGTTTATTAAACATATCTGAACTGCAAACTCAAACCTAAACCACAAGGTTAGCTGTGGGGTGATGTCAGTTTGCAGTAGTTTCAATAGCACCAGGCCTCAAACATGATAAAGCGCGACGGCATTCTTGACTTTAATCAGATATGAGGCAACTTTTTTTAAACAGTGCAAATCTAATAAATGTGCCAATAACCGAAAAAGGTTCCAATACCTACACGTGCACGTGCGCCTGTGACTCAGCCTATGAGCATTTCACTACACGCATTTAAAAGAAACAGACGGGGGAAACGCCACCCACACAAAGAGGGCACGCAAACAGAAAAACACGCAGATTCATGCACATGTCAGCACTAATCAGCAATAAGGTGATCTTTAACCGCAGCCCGGCTGCATTACGTTTCTGCGCACGGATCAGTCTTCGCAGAATTACGGCAGACGATTTAACGTTGACTAAAGGAAACGTGACACTCTGGCACATTTGGTTTCACCCCACCGTCGAGCGTGGCCAGATGCTTTTGATACGCGCGGCTAAAATCGTATCCAGCCTTCTGATCACAGTCCTGTGCTGCAGCTCAGGCAGACGGGTGGATTTCACCGACATAAAAATATAATTTAAGTGTTCGATATAAGTAAAAGGAAAGTGGCATCAAGAGAAAGAGACAGGGATTTGTATTAAAGACTATGGCGGCTGCTTTACAAACACTGAACAAGTCTATATTTATTCTGTTCCTGAGAAGTAAAAGGCAGCTGATGCGAGTACTTACCTCCTCTGAATAGTGATCTGAGGGAAGAGGGGGGTAGTCACACTGTTCTATCTTCTTACAAAGTGAGTAGAGGTTCATCTTATCCCCATAGAACGGACTCTGTAAGGCTGCCATCTGAAGCACAGACATAAGAAGACGTGGAGAGAGACAGAAAGTGGGAAAAAGACAAGAGCAATCAGTGAGTGAAGTTAAAACGGGAAGTAAAACACCCAATCAAGCTCTCAACAGGTGGCAGGCAGACGGCTCTGCACCCTGTGCTAACAGTAGAGTCTGCAGCTCTGCTACTGACGTGCATCCTATTGATTATTATGGGGATTGGGTGCAGGAAGACAACAAGTCAATATGTAGAGCTTTGTGTACATATCAGCACATCCCGGTCTAAACTTCAGCCGAACCAAAACAAAACAAATCCACTGGAAGCTTCTCGCTGCAGGCTGGTGGACTTTCCTGCGATGCTGACGATGCGCTGCCAGACGAGTACGTATATTTTCTAGAAAACAAACGCAAGCGAGCAGAGCAGAGGCAGGGCAAATGGGAACGAGCAGGAAGAAGGGAAAGCGCATGGAAACCTTTGTGAGTGGAAGGAGGTGAAGGATCCTCGCTGCCTTTCTAAGAATAATGAAAGACGCACGCCATCTTTCCCAGACTCGGTGACTGACTCACTTCCTCTTGTAGAAAGGTGAAGCCTGCAGCACACTTGCATAACAAGCAGCCGCCAAATGCTTACTGTTTTTCTGATTCAGTGCTTTCAAAAACAAGCAGCGTGTAAGTGCTCGGTCATTATCACTGCTGTGTGTGAGAAAGTGCTCAGAGCTTCCTTTTTATTCACGCACCAAAAACACATTAAATAGGAAATTGTGAGTTGCAGTAAGAGTACAATCAAAGTCGAATCACTCCTGGGTGATCTCGTGATCTGTACAGTCTATTTGTGAGAAACACTTCTCTCTTCGATTTGTTTGCTACCTGCAGGCTGCCGATCATGTGTCTGTAACAAAACTAGTGACCGGTACGTGAGCTTATTCCAAACTTCAGAAAAGCAGCTGGAAAGAAGAGCGGGCCAATCAGTGGGAAGATTACACCTTACTATTTGAAGCGTTGCTCAGGTGTCCCTCGGAGAAAGTACAGTGTGTGTTTGACAATCTGCTAATTGGTAGCGTGAAAACAGATGAGAACAAAGTCTCCATACGAGAATCCAAATGCAAAGCTTCCACACAGAGTACAGCAGGTTAGTGAGAATACACCACCTTCAGCAAAATGAGAAGCTGCAGAGGAAAATATGTCTGTGTGAATCGGACCGACAAAGAGAAAGGAGGAAGTGTTTGAGGTAAAAGAATAAAGAGGCCATCTAGTGTCACACACAAACTCATTGGATTATTTCAGCTTCCTCACAGACTATTTTTCTGTCTTCATCAGCTAACACGTACAGTCGAGCGCTGCAGAGACAAGAAAACAGTCGTGCCTAGTGTGCTGGTGTTTCTAATGCACCAGTACAAAGTAGCTGGTTTAATCATGGCTGCCTTCAATGAAACGTTTCAAATTTAGAGCAAAGAAAACACGTTTCCCATCAGCCAGATCTCGGCTGTCCAAGCCCGCGGAGGGAAATCAAGACGACGGCAGCAGCGTTTACAATCGTTTTAATTATTACATGAATGCTGTTCATTAGGGCTGGGCTATATCATACCGCTCACGGTAATACCGGTGTAATGTTGGGCAACGATAAGAAAATGAAATATCGCGATAGACTATGGGTAAAACGCACATGCGCAGTGCCTTTGTTTACATACACACATGACGGCGACGCAGAATGAGAAGAGCGAAAGCGGATCGTTGAATGAAACAGATGAACCTGAACTGGTTTGTAAAAATGCTGCAGCTTCACTGGTGTGGAACTGGTTTAGCTTTCGTCCCTCAGATACACAACAAAGCACTATTTTTGGTAGCGCATGCTAGCGGGCCGTCGTTATTACCGTGTTGTTTGGAAAATACGGCGCACTTAAAATCATCCGTTGGTTTAAAATGGAGCACTGTAACAAAAAATAATTTCCCCCAGGGATCAATAAAGTATTCTGATTCTGATTCTTTGATTTTCCTGAAAGTCGACAGAGCCCCTTATAATCCCGTGTGCCTTATGTATGAACTCTGGTTGTGTTTACTGACCTCGAAATGATTTTATGTGCACGGCGCTCGAAAATCTGTCAAATGTTTCAGTACGACTTTGCTAAGCTACGAAGCCGCACCGCTTGATGGATTGTCGGAGCATTACGGCTATTGTAGGCGGAGCCTCGCGGAGTGATACGTACTGTGCTTCAACATAATGTTACCATACTGTGTGTGTATAACCTCTTTAAGTTCTGTGGATATTATACATGGTTATGCTGAGGATATGTCGGCCAGTTTCCACTGGAAACGCCTTTTGGTTAAACTGTCAGTGAGGAATTTGCATTTGCACTGTTAAATGTTTATAGAACTTTAATGCAGATAAAAAAAACAGCTGCTTGTGTAAGTGAAAATACATTGATGTGTTTTTTTTGCACTAATAAAGTTGAGGAGTTGTAAAGTATTTTGTCTAGTGTCAATTATATCGTCAGTTATATCGTTATCGCAAATTTTCAAATGTATATCGTGATAAATATTTTTGGTCGCCCTGCTCTGCTGTTCATGCTCACAAAACACATCCAGTGAAAGAGAATCTCCCTCTGTTGTCTGTGAACACCTCTCTGCCTCGACTGCAAGACCAGCAGCTGACAGCTGAATATTCATGCACGTCATCAATGATGCACTTCTGTTATTAACAAAGTCACAATTTAAAACCTGATCCTGTCGTTACCAAGGCGAGCAGAAGCAGCCGTGTGCACACTCACAGGACGACTGAAGGATGCTAAATGTTACACAGCTGATTAGCACACGCGTGGACTCAACAAAAACAAGTAATACTGGTGAACGTTTGCACAAAAGCACCTTCCCACATAGATGGTGCTCCACATTTAACACACACACACACACACACACACACACACACACACACACAACTACATTTAAAAAGCCATTAACACAGGCGGCAACAAGTTAAGGTATTATTATTCCAACATGTTAATTACTCAGTGTGCTATAGCTATGGACCCTTATTTAACATGCATTTCCATAGACAACAGCTCACTACCTGCAATTAAATGACCATCTAATTAGTCATTCATTGCAGCTTGTAAATAAATCATCTGGCTGCTGAACCTATGAGTCATTTGCCACCGAGGTCAGTGGACATCTTGCCCTTTCATTTCAGAATCCAATCACTTTTGAATAACCACAGTCGATACCTGAAAATGCCAAAGCTCGCAGTGTTAGGCGCTCTGCTCACTCCCATGTTAAAAAAACAACAACAAGACAAAAACAGAAAAAGACTTTTTTTTGACAAAGATCATCATCATTACTCGATTCATTTCTACATGTAAAAATACACATTTCTGTCCATGTTCAGGTTTCATATTTTGAGGTATCCATGTAAGAATTAGCGGTTTCCAAAAATCCAGATTTCCCAATTAGCGAGTGAGACGGAGGGAGAGAAAGGGAGAAAAAAGAAGAGCTGCACTCCACACAGCAGCGTGTGAAGGGTTAAACAAGACCCCGTCGTATTTTCATGCATCTTCTGCTTTTGACAGATGAAAAATGTCAACTGTCCTGTTTGTATTTGGGAGTTTTTGCACTATTCATCTGCTTCATTAGTGCCTGCTGCTCCTAGCCCCTGACAGCTGCCGGCCCCCTGCTCACACACACACACACACACACACACACCATAAAGATGCATACCCACACACACACAAACAAACACACACTCACTCCTTTTTTCAGACTGTGTCGTCGCAACGGTTTAGATGATTGACTCACTCTCTGACCCCTGAGCCCCCGGTGTGTGTGCGCGATTGTGTGTGTATGTGTGTATGCTTCATTGATATTCGAGAGACATACAATGCACACGCATGCCTGCTGTCTGTCTGAGGGCTGTGAGCTGCTGGTGGCAGAACACACGCGCACGTAGGTTTGTGCTTCTATATTTGTGAGGACCATCGCTGACACGATGCACTTCCCAGCCCCTCGTCCTGAAATGTAACATCACGGCTTCACAGGGAAACCCCAATGCAAACCACCACCTTAGCTGATTTATATCCTAACTCTAAACCAACTCGTAACCCTCGAGCAGCTGTTTCAAAGTCTATCATAAAGTAATGACCATCAGAACAGCCTCACGTCAAACGTTCCCACTCTGCTCTGCATTAGGCCAGGTCATGTATAGGTAGCATCCCTCCCTAAAAGGTCTGCATAGGGCCTTCCAGTGTAATTAACATTGATCTCACACGCTCGCTCTCCAGCTCCTCTCCCTGTACGCCAATTAAAGGAGCTGCGTGAGACTCCCGCCTCCCCCCTCCCAACCACCTCCATCCCTCGAGCCTTAACGGCCTGAGACTAAAGAGCTCCTCACAAACCCTCAGTTATAAATAAAAATACACATCGAACCATAAATGTATCAAAATAAAAACTATATTTGTGTTTTCATCCTCTCTCTTTCTCACATATGCACCTACACGCCTGCAGCACTAGTTTGGTTTCACATCACAATGTCAGGCCTGCCTTTAGACACTGTGTGTGTGTGTCTGTGTGTGTGTGTGATCGACTGCCTAATTAAAATCTACAAATAATATTTTGTTAATAAAGTTTGACAGATAAGCAGGTAGAGCCACTTTTATTCATGCTTCAGTCGCAGCCCGAGAGCAAACGAGGAGCTTCAACAACACAGAAAAAAGCCTTTAAAACCAGAAATCTCTGTTTCTGCCACACAGAGGGTTAACCACAGCTCATCACATGCAAACGCCAGCTGCTCAGAGGACCCGGCATTTTTGGGCCTCGTAAAAGCTCCAGCAAAACAAGAGGGGAGGGGGCGTGGGCACAGTCAGAGGTACGGATGGTTACGCTTCATACAGGAAGGAGACGCATTCCAGTAAAACTTCTTGACATATTCTCCTCCTCCAACTTTAAGACCAAAACAGAAACCGCAAGAGATCTATGCAAGCAGGCGACCCACAGTGCGTGTGTGTGTGAGTTTGTGCGAGTGCGTGTGTGTGAGTGTGTGGTACTGATTCAAGTATGAGGTGGTTTCGACTGTAACGAGCGCTAGCAGACAGCAGTCTCATTGCCTGCCCTGCAACCATGTGACCATGTCGCCGTGGGAGACAACCCAGCTGAGCGTCCCCGTTTACGGCGGTGTCGGCGGTTTGGGCGGAGGGCGCGGGGCCAGATGATGTAATGAAGTTGGACACAACAAGAAGGGGATCAAACAGAATGGGAGATGAAGACGGACGCAGATACAATGACCAGGTATTGACGTGCGGCCCCCTGGACCCGAACTTAACCCCCAGGCACGAGGATGAAAAACGCAGGCTCTCTCAAACTCCCTGGGTTACAAACGCACGCGCGCTCGCGGACGCACGCGCTCAGAAACCAGCGCGATCCTCCTATTGTAGTGAAATCAATGAGCACCGAAGGGATCAGGCGTGGATTTCTGTGTGAATTCCTTATGCCTGAAGGTTAAGTGAGGAAAAGGAAGGCATTCGGAGAAAGCTGAAGATGTGAGCAAAGAGGAATGGAGAAGAGAGTTTTGGAGAGAGGCAAGTTTCCAGACAACGAATGCACCGCGGAGCCCTCTCAGTAAGAACAGTGCAAGGCGAGAGGCTGCTCTTCAAAGAGAATATGCATGGCGTGGTGAGCGCTGCTCTGGTAACAATAAGCTTGTAAAATCTTTATCTCCACAGGCACCTTGCATGGCTCACCTTGACCTGATGGCTGGAGTTCTGTCTTTGCTCTTGTACCTGCAGTACTTTCTCTCTGAATGAGCACCCCCCATCCTTCTCCTCGCTCCAGCAATCTACTTCCCCGCTCTCGCTTTTTTCCTCTTTCACTTCTTCCCCTCTGCTCCCAAACCTTCCATCTCCTCTCTTTTCATTCACTCTTATGGCTCCTGCCTATTCCCCCACCCTTCTCCAGCTTCCTATATTGTTCTTATATAGATTCCTAAACTTTTTCACCCTCCATCTTTCTTCCTTGCCTTCTGGCTTACTCAAAGAGAAACAGTCTCATCCATTTTTCACTTTTGCTCTCGAGCTCACTCCCAGATTCTCCTCATCTCTGGTCTCCATCGTACTTTCTCTGCATTTGGTCTAGACTGTGACGCCAGTGAAATGCATGAAAGATCAAAGTGCTGTGTGCCAGCTAAAAGTGGAAAACAATCGATGCAGCACATGATGAAAGTTTTAACAAATGGACAGACAGCGGCCTGCTGGAAAATGTTAATGTAACACCAAAGTCTGATGTGTAAAGAGTAAAGGCTGGGACTGTTGTAGGCGTGCCAGACCCAGTGCAGCCCAGCTGTTTTCTTAACAGTAACAGGAGCGGCTTCCATGCAAGCAATCACACAAACACACAGAAACACTGAGTGTGACCTACAGCATCCACATCCTTCAACCAACCACAGACGTGCGCTGCCGCAGTGCATTGTGGGGAGCTAATTAGCATGAAGGACTGTGGTCTCTGAGCAACCATGACCTGCAAGCTGAGCTCAAACTTCTTCCTTACGCGTTCTCCACCTCTGTGCCTGAGGCGCTTTAGAGAAGGTGTAGTCACTGGTGCGTTGAAATGCAGCCCAAATGATCAGCAGCTCAGGGGAATCGGGAGAGACGAGGGGAGGAAAATGTGGGCATTTCCTCAGCCCGCAGTGTGTTTCTGACTTTGTGCCCGGCCGTGTGTGTCTGCGCGGGAACGCCGGCGAGCTGCGATGTCAGATTGACTGCTATCATCCGTGTCTATCATCGTTCTGCTCCTCACTCCTTTCCCTTTGTTCCCTCTGTGTGTGCTCCTCCCGGGCTTGTCTCCACTCAGTGTGGTCTACAGCAGCGCCCTGTGGTGGTTTGCTCCCGACTAATCAAACTAGTCAGTGTCACCGGAAAGCTTCATCTAAAACACATGGCCATGTCAGTTCCCTTCACTCAGCAGACTCTCAATGTTTAGCAGGTCTACAGAACAGACTGCGAGGCCTGAACGAGCCGCGATCAGACGAGAGGAAAACAACAGCGACAGAACATCTAGAAGATAATATCACTAACGAAGCGTGCGTGTTTGTATTTTTCCCATTACTGCTTGTGTGTACATATCTTCATGCACGACAATGGATGAGAACGGGTTGTTTACACGTGTCAGCTCATGTGTTCTCGTGTCACTCCTACCATCGAGTGCGAGGTGACAGTGTGTGCACGCGTTCCCAGTTTACCTCATAGAGCAGGCATCCTAGCGACCAGATGTCAGATTTGAAGTTGTAGCCGTTTTCATGTATCCTCTCCGGTGACATGTAGTAAGGAGTACCCACTGGAACATGGTGGAAGGAGGGAGGGGGGAGAGAAGTGGACGAAACAGGAAACAGGACAAAAACAAAATGAGCGTTAACATTTTGCAAACCTGTTTCTCCTCCACATCAACAACGACACCCACACGGCTCACACGGTGATGGAGCTTCAACGTGTTTTTGTAACAAAGTGTGTCGTCTGTGTCATTTTGAAATAAGCTTGGATGTGAGGTCACATATCAGCACACATACCAGGACCATGCATGCAAGTTCAAGACAACACAAAGCTGTGTACACACACACACACACACACACACACACACACACACACACACACACACACACACACACACACACACACACACACACACACACACACACACACACACACACCATTTATCAATCACTTTTGATTACTGGGGCTCCGTAATGATCTGAAACAGCAGTCAGAGGATACGCCCGGGGAGCGGTCGGCCCATTTCTGGTTTTGAAACTCAAGAATCCCAAACTGCCACAGCGAATGGCAGCGCTCCAGGAAATCAGACCGTCAGCCAACTGGACACAACCAGGAGCCGCAGCTCGGCATACAGTCGTGACTCTGCAGGATGAGTTTGATGCAAGCTTTGATTTTTTTCATCTGCTTTCTGTTTATTGTGATTTCCCATGTAAAAGTCTACCAAGCACACCAGCAGAGGCTTTTTATTAGTCACATATAAAAGATGGGAATTTCACCAGCACCATAACCTGCTGAAAACACCTCAGATCATGTGAATAAAGTTAAAGATAAACAGCTAAATATGCTCAATAATAATCAACATTAGCTTGAATGCATTTTAGGCTCCACGCTGATTATTAACCTGACACTAAGCGGTTATTTTGTATCAGGCTTTATTACTTCAGTGGTCAGTTTTTAACTTTAACTTATAAGTCAATTCACGCACTGTAATCGATGTTTCCTCTAAGCCCAGATTTTGGCACACCTCTGCAAAGCGTGATTTTAGCTTTAGTCTTGTAACTAATGTGACGACAGCGCTTCAGAATAACATCACTAGTTAAACAAAAACGCTTCCTGCTGAGTCATGAATCCTCTTAGAAAATAATGTCATCACTCAGAAAATCCTCTGAGATCAGAACAAAGTCAAACGGGCTCTAGATGCTGGAGATATGAACCCTTTGATTTTTGTTAAGGAGCATCAATGAGAGAAGGAACATTTATTTATTGCAACAGGCTGCTCTGATCCTAAAACAAGACTGCAGAAGCACCTTTTTGTTATCCTCCTCTCTCGCAGTTGTTTGATTTAGTGAAGCCAAAAAAACCAAAAACATATAACCTGGTTCAGTATGTTAAACTTCAGTCCAAGCCCCGCCTCATTTAACTTTCTTATTCTGAGGTGTAACCAATAGAATTAAATCTTAAACATTATGTGATGTTACAGACTGACTGAAATCATTGCAGGAGTGTTTTTATGGCTCCGAAACACACAAAAAGTATTAATTAAATGGGGTGGTGTTTCTTCTTTGTTTGTTTGATCCAAACCTGATCAGTCTTGCCTCAAGCACATAAACAAAACGTGTCACGGGAAACGTGCAGAGCTGGGAGTAAGAGTTTTTATGGACTTGTTGAGTTTAAAATACACACAAACGCTGAGGGAAGCTGGGAGGGCGGGAACGGCTCTCGAGCGGAAAGAACTCGGGAGAAACGTCAGCCTGCGTGAAAACGTAACTGCCGTCTTAGCGCTCTCTTACGCTGGCGTGCGGGGCTATTCTGCACATTAACAGGTCTGAGGAAGCTCGAATCCTGTAACTGCATTTAATAAAACTATTACAGAAAGGGCATTAGATTTGAAGTCTGTGGGAACTGAAATGACGGCTTTAATTTCGATGCAGATCTAATTGGGTTGAGAAAACGTGTTTTTCTGTTAAATGTGTGATTGTGAATAATGAAGTGTTACCTGTCAGTCCGAAAATAATCAGCATCGGCAGAGAAGAAGCCAGAGAGCCAGTGGAAGAATACATGATACTGGGAATGGCTGTTTTAATTGGTCATCAGGTTGTGTGTGTGTGTGAGGTCTCATGGTGCGGTCTGAACAGGCTCCCTTAACATTCATTATTAGTTGATTAAAAAGAATGAGCTTCTCTTATGCTAATAGTGGCATAAAAAAGGCAGCGGCGGCGGCTCGGCTCCTTCAGCAAGCTGAATTAAGGCCACATTACTTATTCATGCAAATAAATTGAAAGTCATGTTGGGATTGATTTCCATTATTGTGAATAGCAATGACAACACTGTATTCTCTGCCTAACAGGATAAGTGTTGTATAGGAGGTGAGAAGCCATCCACAATAAAGCCCGTGCACTCGTGAATCTGCTGCAAATGTAACCAAAGCTCGTCCCCTTTTAGATACAACTATTGATTAGACTGCACTCACTGTAGCTTGTAACACTGTCATATTAATGCTAAGTAAAAAGCATTTACATTACCAGGGTAACCCTCCTCTAATCTGTGTGCCGCTCCAAAGCTATCGCTGCGTTTCTCATTAGCAGCCGTTCTGAACCAACCCCACACCAGTGAACCCTTTATGGTTTTCTTTGCATTTATATTATGCCTCTGTGTTTATGCCCGCTTTAACCAACATAACCAAGGCTTTATATGAACGCGTAAAATCCCAAAATCATTTCCAACATCGACCTATGCGATCCTCCCCTTCTGTTTTTTCCTTTTCCTCGTTCACCCCCAGAACTCATCGTTAACACCTTTCTCATTACAGGTGTTAATTACAGGTATATTATATTACTGCCAATTGGCAGTAATAAGTAGTTATTCACTTCCTCTTCCCGGTCCTGCTCTTTCTTTCAATCGTTTTCTTGCTTAAATGCAAGTATCCACCTTAAATCTAAGTAACTCAGCAGCTCGGTGTTCTTAATACTGATTTGATTTTTTTGGTTGGTATTATATCTGGAAGTTTGGATACTGTGCACATTAATGTGCACGCACATTGCAAATTTCTGCATGATTATCTACCTCTGCATGAGCGTGTGCATAAATTCAGACCGTATGAATGTGCATCTGTGTGCACAGACACATCCATACATGAGACAAAAAGACTGTCTCTCTCAGCGTGGGCAAGAGTGTAAAGAGAAAATGTGTGTGTGTGTGTGTGTGTGTGTGTGGGGGGGGGGGGGGGGGGGGGGGGTCTGCAGCTGACTTGAAAGCCTAGGAGCTGACAGGCTGTATGCCTGGACCTCCATCTCAGCTCCACCGCCCTGCTCTACTGTTCAGCTGTGTGGCTGGGCTCATTACATACCCACGCGATTGCGCGCACACACACAGACACACACACCTCTTCCTCACAGTTTTTCTTTCCATCCTTCTTTCTCGCGTTCCTTCTTCTCCTCCATTTTTCCTGTCACTTTTGTCATATTCTGCTCTTACTCTGCTCCTACTAACTTTTCTTTCCTTTTTCTCCTCTTCTTCTGTCACTCTGTCACACTCTTCTCTAACACCTGGGACATCTACACTTCTTTTTCTGTTTCTTTGTCACCCTTTCTTCATTTCTTATGCTTTTTTCCTTTTGTGACATTTTGCTTTCTCCTCTCTTTCTCACTTCACTCTTTCAGTATTGGTTCCCTTCTACTCTCAGATTCTAGTATCCTCGCACCTTCTCCATCTCTCTCCTTCACCTACACCTTCATCCTTATTTGACTAAAGTCAAAGCACCAGAGGGAGGGATGGAGAAAAGCTATAGCCAGAGAGGTGGCAAAGAAAGAGAGGAGACAGCACGACACGCTCCTAGTCCTTAATGTGGGCAGGTCTCACTAACCTATAGACGCTACACGCCTCTATAGAACGAGATCATACATAAATATCTGCATGTGTGCAATTAATCATTCAAACATCTCACATGTATCCTTCACAAGCTTATTCAAATTCATGGAAGACCATGAGACAGCCCTGGAGAGATGGAACTAAATATATTTATGCCAAGGTTTGATTTAATTTAGTTTTGTTGTTTACTGCACTTTGTATGAACTTTAATTAATAATATTATAGAATTAACAAAAAAACATTATAAAAATATTATTTGCATACTTAAATCTAAAGAAATATGTTGATAGCATCAGATTAATGGGGGTATTCAAGTTGACCCCTCTGCTTGTCCTCTGTCGGCCTAAAGAGGGCGCTGTGGACTCAGCGTTTAATGAGCAATCACAGGCGCTTTCACCCCGCTCTGCAGGCACTGCAGCTGATAGGGCTTCTGTTGACTTGATCATGTGATTCACACTTTCTCAAAGGCTGAGCCGCTGCTGTACGAGGCTGAGAATAGCACGCTGTTTGTGGTAATAACAGTCTGACATAGGGAAGTGAGACGGTGTGAACGGCAGTACTTATATTTGTCCAAGGAATTCTTCTTTTTTCCTACTTTTTCCAATCTATGAAGTATCTGAAATTGCCCAGGGGATACTGGATAGCACCTTCATGTACCGCAGAAAGGCCAAGTTATAACCAGTGTTCCCGAGTCCCATCAATGATCAGTAACACGTTTTATTATATTTTTCTGGGCATTCGACTATTTCACTAAAGCAGTGCAACACATCACTTGACCATTTTAATACAGAACATGCAGAAAAAGGACGGACAAGCACAACAAAGAACACACGTGCAGTTTCTGGGCTATATTTCTAAAACACTCAATAAAGTATCTAAAATCATTTGCATGAAATAAGCAGCCGTCGCTTATTTGTATGTGCTGTTGCTAAGATGCTGCGTTTAAACACCACAACAAAAAATGAGAATTTTGTATGAATTTTAACCAATAATTATTCTAAAAAAGAGAATTTTTTTCTTACTTGGGGAAGATTGCCAGCATGCCTCTGTGTCTATACTAAAATAGAGACTTTATTAAACACACTCAGCACAATGCTGTCCTCTCTCCTGTTGACATGTTCCAGATTTAAAATAGTGACGCATCTGTTCATGAAGTCTATTACACACAAAGAGGAGACGGACTAAAAACACCAAACAGTGCAGAAAACTAATAACTTGAATGCAAAGAATCTTTTTTGTGCTAAAAACCAAACTATTGGCCGTCAGGTCATCCCAACACCGTGCTGTTCCTTAACAATAAAAACTATTGCACTGACTGCAGTCATGTGGCTATATGATATGTCACATTTTAAAATTAACCAAATGGACAAAGACCTAATTACTGCGGCGGCTTCAATGACAGTTCCTGAAACAAAAATAACGCAGTTTTATTTCCTCTGTGACACAAACACCCATCAACTCTACAATAACCGCGATTGTAAAGTGGCGCAGTCTCAATCGGACCTCTGTGTCGCCAGCCTCAGTTTTCATCTGTGTCAGGGTTAAAGGTCAAGGTAACAGGAAGCAGCTAAGTGGCCAGCGGAGGTGCCGGGCACAGAACGGCGCAGGCAGAATGACTACATGACACATGGCTCTGAGCTGCCCGTGCCTAATGAAACACATCCAACACTGGGAGATTACTGAGCAGTGGGGGTTGTTGGTGTATCCACATATGTACAGAGTGCTATAACTTACCCAGCGAGTGAGCAGCAGTTGTTTTAGAGCTGAAGAATCGCCCCAGTCCCAAGTCTCCTAGCTTAACTACTCCAGTAGCTGTGATGAATACGTTGGCTGGCTTGATGTCTGAAAGTGAAGGAAAAGTGACAGCTTGCAAACGATAATTTCTTCATATTAATTCAGGAAAGTTTTACCTTTAGTCTCTACCAAATAAACATGACTGAACTGGAAGCATAAAGTCCATTATTGAAAATATCATTTGGACATTAACATAGTTTCAAACACCTTGGTAATGTGACCCACGTCGGGCTTTGAAATTTACTACTCCCGTATAACTGTAAGCGGCTTTTGAATAGGCCGTCTCTGCTAAGTGGTCATTAAAGCTCAGAGCTCAGGGTTCATTAGTGTCCCTGAGCCCTAATCAAAGTCAGTCCAAACGGAAGTACATCACCTGTAGCTGTGTGTGTGTGTGTGTGTGTGTGTGTGTGTGTGTGTGTGTGTGTGTAGCCTATGCATGTGAATCCAGGACTCGACTTGACTGGGCCCTATTCAAAGCACGTGTGCCCATAAACACTGTGTTCTCTGGTCTATGTATTGTTTAACACCTACACTTAAGCCCCCGCCTTATGAAACACGCTCATTCACACTAAAGAAAATTCACTTTAAGCACATTGACTTTGAACTAAAAAGCACCTTTACAGAAAAACACTGAACATTTTCCAACATTTTTCAGCATTCTCACTTCAGTTTAGCGAGCTACTAAAAATACTTGAACAGCTCGCGCTGCCAGACGTGGATCCAACTTACTAACAGTTATAGACCATAAACTGTTTTTAAGTGGACGTCTTCACTGAATGTTTCTTTTAGTCTTGGACTAGACTTAGTCCACGTCTGGGAAACCTACTGACAGCCAGTGCACCAAACTACTCATAAGTTCTTTTTCCTTATGTTGTGTAATAATACACTCAGGATTACATCAGATTTTATACGAGCTCTACTGGGTCTCGTAGTTAAATCCAGTCCATTTCTTGTCACTCCCGTGCTGAGAGCAGATCAGTGCACACAAATTTGTAAGTAATCTTAAATATTCAAGGTAGCACAGAATCCCAAAAACTAAAATAAACGACAAATTTAAGGGATTTTCCAAGACTTGTAATGAATGAAAAAGTCCTCTAATTGTTTGTGTTAATAAGAGCGTGTGTTGTGTGCATACCTCTGTGCATGACTCTCCGAGAGTGCATATGTTCAAGCGCACTGCAGAGCTGAACAAAGTACTTCCACACTGTTTTCTCTGGGATAAGCCTTCTCTGCTTCTTAAAGTGCTGTGAAGTAAATACACACACACACACACACACACACACACACACACACACACACACACACACACACACACACACACACAATCAGGACATCAAAGTAAAAATGACATACAAGTGAAGGAAAGAACAAACAAAACATTTTTATTATAAATGGAAAAAGTCCCGTGTGGCACAGAATACAATTTCAAGTGTGTGTCTTTGTACAGTATCGCTCCCGTTCTCTGCGACTCCGCTCCTAATGCGACCCAGACTCTCGTCTAGCTCTGTCCATTTGCTTAACTGAGCTCCGTCTCATTTTCTCTATGGTCTACAATAGAAAGCACATGCATCCTCAGAGACAGGCAGAAGAAATTTGTGGTACCATCTAAAATGCTCCCATCTGGCACGCAGCACTTTTGTTAGGTGCAGCTTTCTGTGGCACGGTGGCTCCAGTAGTTTAAAAGGTTTATTTATTTATTTCCGGAGAGCCGAGTGTTCTCATTCATCAAACTGGTCCCTGTCAAGAAAAGGCCTCGTGATGACAGAGCTTATTGACCTACGATGGCTGAAAATAAGAACCGATGATAGGAGCTCCTCCTCAGACAGCAGTGCAGACTAACCAAATGCATAAAGTATGGCTGACATCAGAGTTTTATGGGGTGGCTCCATTTGCAGGGTGTAAAAAAAAGCCTGGCTTGTATGCACACGAGAATTAAGTATTTAGAACAAATTATTTAGAAAAATTCAAAGTGGAACACTCCAGTAAGTTACCTGCCTGAAACGCTGATGCACTGCTCACACACCACCAAAGGTTAATAACATATGTAATTGAAACAGGAATGTGCATGTATGATGTATATGATGATTGAGTAATACTAGTGGAAACTGACTGTATCGGCCCGTGGCTCTGGCTGCTCTGCTTCAAATCAGACCAAATTTAATGATGCCGGGAGAACAAATAGTAACAAAAGTGGCTACTTTTAAAATTGTTACTATAAACAATGTTACTGTAAACAATTCTAAACTTCAGGGCCAATAGCAACAGCAATGCTTAAAATGATCATCAATAAACATATTTTGTTTCCTTATTTTCTGTTTGTAAACATTTACTCGAACGTTTTCTGTTCACACAGTTACACCTAGCTTAAGGCTGCGCTCTTTATTTAGTAACAAGCTGCAGTTTTAAGGTCGTTCCCGTCTTCATCACATTTCATCTGAAACATTTAGCAAACATAAAGTGGAAATCATGCTACAACTAAAAATAGGCCCCCGACACTGTGACAACAATGTTGTTTGTCGATATGTTAAAATCAGTCAACATGAACAATTTCAGCGAGCCAAACGTCTGATGTTTGATATCGCTGCATTATGCAATCTGTGCATCCCGACCGTTTCTGCGTTTTTGCCACACAGAAGAATGTGATCATCAGTGAAGAAGAAGCAAGTCACAGGATCGGGCTGTTAATTATTGCAGAATATAAAAAGAGATTTTAAAAAAGAGGAAATGAAAGATGTGAGAGTGTAAACAGTCTAACGATGGGAGCCAGTAAAGGAAACGATGCAGGTGAGGGTGAGAGATGCAGAAAATTAAGGTTAGGAAGAAAGGAAGGATAGAGATGGATGGAAGGAGAGAGGGAGGGATAGACCTTGGCCTACATCCAAACAAAGCCTCAGTGAGGAGCCATTCTTCCTTTGCCCTCCCATTTCCATATCAGAGGACCGTTTGATGTCAATGGGGGAGCACATAGACGCCCACCGACACCACCAGCGCGCTCTTCTCCACGCCTTTAACAGCAAACACTGCACATGCAATATTCTGTAAGTGCATGCAAATCAAGGACCATTTGATTTCATTTGAATTCTGAGATGGTCAGAAAGAGAGAGAGTAATAGAGAAGCGAGGGAGAGAGAGAGCAGCGTGGAGGACGAGAAATCAAACAGAATAAAAAATGTTAAACTCATGCATGGGGGGTGCGTCTGTTTTACATATGGCACACTGTACTTATGTGTTTACTTCACATTATGGCCACGCAGGGGGGGGGCGACTGAGCCCTGGCACGCACCTCTGGACTGCCACTGTTACACTGCAAAAACATATCATTTAGAGCGGTGCAGAAGACAAATGGTGCAGAGAAGAGGCGTGCACACGTGAGCGTGTGTTGTCAGCAGCCATAAGGATGTGACACAGCTCCCAGCGTCCTCGGCAGCTTAGCTAAGATAGAGGCGACGCTCCGCGGTTGGTTGTCTCACCTCTGCAGACTGCCGTGTTACGTCTCTGTAAAGTGCATCTCTGAACATTTGGTGGCATGCTCGTATATTGTTTGCTTACACAGTGCGCCATATGTATCGAGTGTATGTGTACCGGATATATATCTGTGTGTGTGCTGCTGTGCCTGCCATGTTCACTCTCTTGTACCACTAATCTTCGCCTCTCCTAATTTGCTGTGTTGAACTATGCGGATGTGGAGCTGCTGAGCATGACTGCAAACAGCTTGTCGAGCTGTGCTGATACAACGCTGCAGCATCATTTATGCATGGGAGAAGACCAGGCTTTTTACATGCACACCACTAATTTGCTATACTGGCAGGTTTTTATAATAACGGGAGGTTTGGTCGAGCTCAAAGACGAGGGTGAGCCTGGGATATAATCACTGCTACTTCTGAACAATCCTGTTCAGTTCCTGCGCAGAGAAAGCTAACAGGATCAAAGCAACACAGTATGTGCTTAATGCTATTACCAGTGTTGGGACTAACGCGTTATTAAGTAACGCGTTACAGTAACTACGTTATTATTGTGGTAACGAGCACGGTAACTAGTTATTATGCCAAAACCAGGAACGCGTTAGTCGTTACTGGGATTTAGATAGGGTCGTTACTCGTTACTTCGTGTGGTGGCATCGCGGAGCTTCCACAGATTCAGTAACATTAGCAAGTGGTGGAGGCCAGCAGGTGGATGAGAGAAAGGGGAGGCAGGAGGAGAGACCCGAGGCGGCCGCCGGTCCAAGTGTGAACTGAACTTCAGGTAAGAAGTTATGACCTGCAGTCTCTCTGGGTCAGATATAAACCAAGTGTAGGTGGAGTTTATTTTCGTTATTCTGACTTTTTCCGTACTGCGTGCTAGCTAGCATGACGGAGTTTCTATACAGCTGGGTGGGTGCTATGATGTTACTGATGTTGAACTTTATTTTGTTCATAAGTTATTAGAGTTGCCAACCGTCCCGTCTGGTATTCAGAGAAAATATTACGCGTTTCTTATTGAGGTGAAAAGGAACAGTTTGTCCCGTAATTCAGCTACAATGAAAAAGGCACAAAGCTGGAGTTATTCTGTGTTTACGCTGCACATCTGCCTCTTCTCTCATCCTCTCACCCTCTCTCTCCCGTTTCTACTTCAATCATGAAACTGATCAATAATCAGCTGATCGTCTCTCTTGTTTATTTATCGCCCACTTTGCGCCAGAAAGAGGAAACCAGCGGTTGTCGCGCTAAACAACAGCAGCACGTTTAAGCTTGATCAGCTGTTGTTAGAATTTATTTAATATTAATTTCTAGTATCAGCTGATGTTTGCTGGAGCCACAGCTGTAAAGCTGCTGGTCATGATGTCGGTTTGGATATGTGGTGAGAGGGAAACATGAAGATGAAACCAGGAGATGTCCTTACTGGATCATCAGAGCTGTGATGGAGAAACAGGTTTACCTTTTAGGTGACATGAATGAGTTGAAGGGAAGTTATGAACTGTTTCTGAGAGACAAATAACACCAGGATCCTTTTTTAGGTAGCTGACAGCTGGTAACTGTGCAGGGGCGGGTCTAGCAAAGTGTTGCCAGGGGGGCAGGTAGGGCATTAACAGGGAGAGGGGGGCACAAAGAAATACTTTCTTATTCTCATTTAAAATGTCTAGCTTTTATTAAATAATTATCTGAATCTTACAACAAACGATTGATAGATTGATGCATATATACCATCAGAACAGTGAACATCACTGTCACAACAGTGTTTATTATCATTCAAAGGCTTTATGAGTTTTCCTATAATGGTGGGCCGGTCTCTAGTCAAAATGCCCGGGCCAATTTTCTGTCCCAGTCCAGCCCTGTATGCAGCTCATCTGCAGTCTGGTGTTACCCACATCTTCCTATTCAGAAGGCAGAATTTCTGAGTTCTGAGTACAATCGAAATCACCACGACTGCAGTTTTTGTGTTGGATGTAAAAGGCGCACATGACGCTGTGACGTAGGCTAGAATCATGGCAGCAGTCAATGACGGTCCAGGCGTGGGATTTCTCTCGTGGAAATATGCACAATATCTTTTCCTTTCTATTGGTAGGTGGCACAGTGCACCGTGGCAAGTAAGCAAGCTAGAAGACTGGCAAAGTTATGGAAGCAACACATTAACAAGAGAATTCTGAGTAAAACCAAAGTTACTTTCCCTAGTAGCTAGTTACTTTGAAAGTAACGAGTAACTTGAAGCAACTGAGTTACTTTTGATGGAAGTAACTAGTAATGTAACTAAGTTACTATTTTAAAGTAACTTACCCAACACTGGCTATTACACATTTGATCTGAATTTCACTCTGCATTTAGCTTATTGGTCAGCGCTTGTGAAGAGTACAGTTGTTCAGGTACTGATGCAAAAATGCATAAAACCTCAAATAAACTGAATTGAACTGCAAATGAAAAAGATAAATAAATAAATCAGACATTTGTTCTCGGACGTGTAAACACTTAACAAAGTGAGTGTTTCCATAGTGTACTGGTTTGTACACCAAAACCCTGGTTTGAGCCCAGATGGAGACAAATCCATCCGGTATTTGTCTCCATCCAGGAGGACTGACAGGAGGGGTCACATGGCATAAAAATCGTAGTGGTGTAGTAAACAACAACAACAACAAAAACATTTGTGTATAGAATATTTTTTATCATTACATTTACATTAAAACCAATGATTCATTCCATGTGTGGCAACTACGACACTAGTTTGTGAAGTCCCTGTTTTGAGGCCTCAGTGTTCGATTGTTGGTGCTGCTGTGTTGACTTTTTAGACATGGAACAAAGAGCCTGGTGATTAACCGAGGCTCCAAACGTGGCGAGGAAGATGCATCCACAGACTGTTTTTTTTCCTTGTATGAGGCTATAAAAATGTGTTTCTGCCATATTTCTATGTTGTAACCAGCAACCTGCTTCAGGAGCCTCCTGTGGTCAGTCGAGGAACAGTTCACCGTGAACTTTTTGCCTTTTTCTGGCTTCACCTCGTTTCTTGTTTTTTTGACGCTCTTTCTCTCGACTGCAAGTTAAACCACTTCGTACGTTACAGGCTGACAGGTTAGTCAACCACAACACACTGTTCAATGTCCTGCTATGTCAACTTAAAGTCACTGTGAACGCTGCTTGGCGTTAGCTTCCTTCCAGAGTCTGTTGGCTCGGACGTGAGATGCAGAGACAATGAAGGTGACCTTCAGCCAGTGTTTCAGAAAACACAGGTTTCTCCACAATTTTGAACCCTAATTTGAACTTTTTCATGAATTGAAATTCAACTTGAATTGACTTGGAAATTTGATAATGAATTTTTCTTTGGTTTCCTGAACTCAGAACTAAAACCTCTTGACCCTGTACGCAGATTTTAATGTTAATGACATTAAAACTCATTAAAACATAACTAAAACACAACTTCTTCTAAACGTCTGATGCAGTATCCTGTTACAAACCGCACTCACTTGGCCTTTATGACCAATAATCATCGCTTGTTTTTTTAACCATGTCTATTTCACAGCTGTGGCAAACACCAACATGTGGTGCTGAGATAAAAGGAGGCTGTGGGAGGCCCGGTGCTAGCTAGTGTTTAGTTTCAGAAAGGAATGGATGATTCACATTGACTCAATGTCCAGCAAGTCCAAATCCTGTAACGACAGGAGACCACAGACTTCCTGGCTTCATTCCTTCTGTCAAATAAAACGTTTGCTAATCTTGTAATTATAACGCATAGTCAGCACTTATTTGCCTCTTTGCCGGTAATTCCTTCTGACACCAAACGATGCCATGTTTGACCGGCTATTATTGTGACCAGGTATTATTCATCCTGACCAGACTTCACACTGTGCGATCAGTTGTGTATCTCTGAAGTCATTCTCTGCACTGTAGCCTAACCCAGAGTACGAACACAACACTGAGAACATGTCTGCAGTGGATCTGCTCCTGCTGTGTGCATCTGTAGTCCACCTCAACACATCTACAGTCTGAAGGAGGCTGTAAAACTCTGAAAACGCTCAGTTTTTCATTTCTCAAAAATGTTTTAGTACGACTTTGCTAAGCTACGAAGCCGCAGCGCCTGATGGATTGTCGGAGCATTATGGCTACCGTAGTCAGGAGCCTCGCGGAGTCATCTGGGTCCTAAACTCCGTTACTTCAGGTCCCAAAGTCAAACGAACACTGCAGCATCACTGAGAGTTAAAAACTGTCTAAATTCTTTCATCTTTAATAAAATGATCAGCGTTGCTGCTTTACCAGGTGTATTAAGTTTAACATCCAGGCATCCATGAAAACAGAATTTATTAAATTTAACAGAGTTAGAAGTTAGCAGGAAGTTAGCTCGCTAGCTTCCACCTAAACATGATATAGCATGTTCTGACTGAGAGATTTCTGAAAAATTCAAACGTACAGCTCTGCTATCACTTCCAACATAAATGAAGACAGGAAACTAAACAGCAGTGACGTTTGTAGGGTTACTAAAGTTAGGCTAGCTGCTATATAATGATGTGCTATGGCTAGCGACGCAGCTATGTTAGCATAGCATAAACACAGTGAAGCTGGAGGATGAACGCTAACGCTTGTTTCGCTTAATGTGCTTTATAATCTGGTGCGCCTTATGGGCCGAAAAATACAGTATTTTTTAATTTTATAAGAACACAAATAGTTATTGGAAGATATAACTAAACACTAATCAGTGTATATTTAAAAGTACAATATCCTATTACTGTACCTTTAAGGTGAAA